>NC_134831.1:168848591-169160644 GCF_004210375.1 Tachypleus tridentatus
TAATGAAAGATATAACAAGTTAATATTTTCAAGGGAGGCAGCTTTTTGTCCGCCCTCTGTATATTTGTGATTTTCCAATCGCTGTAAAGTATGTAGAAAGTATGTAAAAATACCTTTTAATATATTTGTAACCAAAACTTATAAAGGACACAACAATCAATATTCTCTACGGAAGTGGAAAACTCGCAAAGTATGTTTACAATACCAAAAGGCTCTGAAACCATAATTCATACGTATCCAGAGCGTCGCTGGAATCTGCAATGAAACTGAGCATATCTCCTGGTTCTGTTAACGAACAGTAATTTGAAATTAATAGTTGTTTTCATGAGAAAGTTAGTCAAAAAGCCTAATATGACACTACATTCATATAATCACATGGATGTACATCCTCCGATGTAGCTGCAACAAACGTTTGTACCTCAATTATGTTGGAAACTGACATCAGAGTAAAATAATTGGGAAAGTGTCTTAAGATGTATGGTACAAGATTAGCGCCACCATCCTTAATACAAGTTTGTTATAATTAAAAAATTGTACCTTTATACAACAGTGTACAATCATGGCATTCAACTGGAGCACTATCAATAGAGGGCAGCATTCTGCATTAAATATTGTTTTTACAAAGTACAATAGTCCTCTGTTATAAATACAGATAAACAATAGGTATGCACATACATCGTACATTGTGCCAAATATACTTAGATGAAACATGTTTAAGTGTGAATGTTTTGTAGATTTATTGTACGTTAAACAATATGCGTGTAGTAAGGTTTGCTTGCACAATAAAGGTGTGCTGACTTTGATAGTCTAGGTTTATCATTGTCGTAGATGAACAATACACCTTTGAAGGTTTGATAAATTATAGCAATATGTGCAAGTCTGAAAGGTTTTTACAGACGTAGATGAACAATACACGTGTCTGAATATTTCATAATATGAACAACAATGCGTGCAAGTCTGATGGGTTTATTAGAATAGGTTTATTATAGACATGGAGTCATAGATGGACAATACACAAATCGATTACATGAAGTTTGAAACAGCAACTTTACGGTCTTTGCATAGAGGATTTTACAAACTAAAGAACTGTAAGTAAAATATAAAACGAATCATATAACAACAATTTTATGCATATAATAGCTTTGTTCCATTCTTCATGGTGTTTGTAGAGAGTTGGTTATATTTAATGATTGATAACTAAAGAAAAAAATAGCTCAATACACCATACATTACAAATAAATTCTTTAAATCGGAAATCAAATCAAAATTTGTAGGTTCACCGGTTATAACCATTAATAACTATATTCAAGAACACTAAAAATCTAATAGTGAACAATAAAACATGACACAACTGGTATTTTCTAACACAACTAGGTGTTGTATACTGCAAACAACAAACTTCACAAATAAAAATGAGCCCTTACTTGTTTAACTGAACATCATTTATATCAAAATAATAAATTACTTTAGTCCATAATATAACAAAAGTACTTGAAAAAGGCAAGAATAAATATTCACGTTATTATTAGACATAAATTAAACCAGCAAAAAAATCACAATGACAAATTACTAAGAGGCGTAGTACTGTTGGCATACTAAACAATACAAATTACTAAGAGGCGTAGTATTGTTGACATACTAAACAATACAAATTATTAAGAGGCATAATACTGTTAAAATATTAAACAATACACATTATTGAGATCCGTAGCAATGTTAACATATTAAACAGGACAAATGGCTAAGAACCGTACCGGTACTAAACAGCAGTGATGATTAAACCACGTACTGATGACATGTTAAACATGACATATCATTAAAACCGAATAGAGGACAAAACGTCTAGCGTAGCTGTTCTAGACTTCAGTTCTGGCGTGAGTAAAAATAACAAAAATAAATGGCATACCTATATTTTTCAAAGTCTTTTTCTCTTGTACTAAAATTAACTTGTAATGATAAACGCATTAAAGTACGCAACACTTTAATAGAAAATGTTTCTATTAACTAATTAAACTCGTCAAAGCAGGAAAAGTTAATTTATTTAAAACTTAATCGACCTTCTAATGAGTGCTAAAAATAACTTTTTTAAGTAGAATATTTTCCAATTTAAACATAAACCACCCTTAATGAGAGAAATGTACAAATATTTATATTAACCCCGTTAGATGGAGTTTTTAATTACAGGCACGCTAATCTTTTTTTTTTCCTCGTGGAAAAATGAACACTAAAGTTTGAAATATTTTTTCCTAGATTAATATCGTTGCTTATTAATAAAAGCATTTTTTCACTTTAGTAATGTAAATATGAAGTAGTATTTATAACAGAAAGGCATTTTCAACTATTTAATGGATTAAACTGGCATTATATAATAATACAAGATTTGTAGGTCGCTCCTTCACAATTAATAAATTGTAACAGTGGGTTTGTGAATGGGATCTTCAGTACAAAAAATAAAGAACAAAAATAAGATCGAAACAATTAAAAATAATGGAAATAAAATTTAATTTTTATTTAAATTCAAAGTAAAATTAATCAGAGCCAAAATCAAAACTAGCAACAGAAATTACAGTCACTATCCTCATTTAATTTCTATCTTAATTCAAATACAAAATTTAAAATAAAAATTGATTTTTATAAGTACTAGTGAAATTTTAACAAATCTTTCCGTATTAAAATATATCAAACAAAACAATTAAAAATCTTGTTAGTGGAAAAAACAACAACTAAAGTTTCGTTGAACAGTTTTAATGATACACTAAACCATTTGGAAAGCCATTAGTCAGTATAAATGGAAAAAAAAAATAAAATCATTGTGGTGAATCTTAATACTAAATTAAGAAAGTGAATCACACAAAACGATAACAATGACATGAAACAGTAAAACAAAGAAAATTACAATTAACAATATTAGTGATAAAAAAACTCCAGTATAAATTATATTACGGAACGATAACAATAAGTTAAACCACGAATGTTATAATGAATAGTATTAGTGACACACGACCCATACTGAAATATGTCATAGATAATCTAACTGGTGAATCCAATATTAGAATTTTTTTCACATAAAACGACGTATAAATACCCCATAAGTAACTCAAAATTAAAAACACGTTAACACAACATATTGGTAAAATTTACTAGCTTACAATAGAAATGACAAAAACGGATCTGTTTTCCAACTATTTAATATGCAAGAGTTAGCACATGGTTTATTATTTCTATATTAGCACCCCGTTGATTCATTACTCTAACTTCCCTCTATTGTACAAGTTCGATAAGGCTGGAGATAAATGGGCCTAGAAGTCCACTAAAAATACAGTATCTCAGAAAATACAACACCATTGTCTCAACAATTTGTATTCTGTTGTGTCAGTAGGCCTAATACACTGTTTTCTCATTATAATATTCTATTGTATTGAAAGGTTTGGCACACTACTGTCTCATTACATAATTCATACTCTGTAGTTCCAGTAGGTCTAGTATACTGTTGTATCAGTAAATAATTAACAATATCATCTCATTCTGCTTTTAGTACACTGTTGTCTGAACATTTTTTAGAATAATATACACTCATGTCTAAGTACAAAATTTGTTGCAATATTGAAGTAATGTTTCAAAATACTTACAACAAAAACTACAGTTTCATTATATTTGTAGAGAAACTGTTCTGTTACCACTTAAGAGATATTGTACCTTAAGTCTATTGCATCATTCTCATGTAATTGTTTGAAAGTTGTTCTATTATGGAATTAGCACTTTGAATTTTATGATGAGATCATCAGGAAGACTATTTGCACAATTAATTACAAATTGTAGGTCACAAACACTAAAAATAGTGCTCACATTTCTGTAGGTTTTTTTTTTTTTTGTGCAACATCAATAACATGTTAATTTGTTAGGTTATCTTTTCAGAAACCAGTGTGTGGAATGATAACCTATTAGTTTGTCCATTCAAAAGACAACCTGATAAACATGCTAACCCATTAACTCATCATGTCAAATGAATCTACAAATGTGATGACTTAGCACATCTTCTTAAAATGACTTAAGAAATGTGTTAAACCATTAACTTATCCCCTCAAAAATTAACTACCAAGCATTGTGAGGTAGAAAAATATTTCATTTGTAGCTTTTTGTTTAATGCTTATATAATTTTCCTTCTATTATCTGGTTTAACTATATTTTTCCTAGTTTAAATGCTTAGCTTACACAAATCCTAATAAAATTAATCATGCAATAATAATTGTTTTATTATAACAAGAACACAGTATTCCCCTAATGATAACATTTGGATAATAAGTACAATTATGGTTTCAAGTTAACTAGAGTTCAATTTGGAGGTAGTTGTTTATATACAAAGTCCTTGTCATTTTATGTTTTGTGAAACTTGTAACATGTTTAATAAATCTCCCAGTTGTTTATACTTTGGTAGTATTTTCAATGTTTGATGCATTACAACATGATCTTGTTTTTAATTAATAACTATGTTAATAATCAATATACTTTTAGATCTCGCATTCAAAGGAAGTTACTGACACACAAGATTAGTTCCTATTACTAAAATGTCAAAGGTCATGCAAGATCTCTTATAAACAATTAACCGTCTCGACCATTAGAACCATATATATATATAATAATTTTGGTTAACCAAAGACACTTGCCACAAATAATTTATATCAGTATCTGCTCTAGAATGTTCTTTCTGACAATAGCTTGCATTGTTGATATTACAAATACAATATTAAAACAATACATACTTTAAAACACAATAAACTCAAAGAGTAAGAGATGATTTAACAATTGAGTACTGGATGAAGTTAAATACAATATAATTATAAAGAAACTGAATATATAAATACTAAAACCAATCAAAATATATAAAATACTAATTAAAAATTACCAAATGTACTTGAAGAAAATGTTAACCATACTTTACTTTACTTCCCCAAGGACAATCAGAACAGGGATGTGACAGTTCTATAGAGACAGTATTAACTGGTACAATAACATTTCTTCATATCTTTACATGGGGTGTAATAGAGAAAATATAGCTAATTTACTCATTAACTTATAAACACTAATAACAGGTAGTATTACATGAAACAGTAACTCTATACATCTAGTGGTAGGCAGTGTTATGTGAAACAGTAACTCTATACATCTAGTGGTAGGCAGTGTTATGTGAAACAGTAACTCTTTACACATTTGATGAAAGGCAGTATTTTCTATGTTCCTTTTACACTAGATGCCTCTTTTTTACACATAATGAAAAGCAATAATATGTGAAGCAGTAACTGTTTACATACCCAATGGCAGGCAATATTAGGTCAGACAGTAACTCTTTACACATCTAATGGCAGACAGTATTATCAGACAAACTCTTTACACATCTAGTGACAGACAGTATTACATTAGACAAACTCTTTACACATCTAGTGGCTTTGTTTGTTTGTTTTGGAATTTCGCACAAAGTTACACGAGGGCTATCTGTGCTAGCCATCCCTAATTTAGCAGTGTAAGACTAGAGGGAAGGCAGCTAGTCATCACCACCCACTGCCAACTCTCGGGCTACTCTTTTACCAACGAATAGTGGGATTGACCGTCACATTATACACCCCCATGGCTGGGAGGGCGAGCATGTTTAGCACAACGCGAGCACGAACCCGCGACCCTCGAATTACGAGTCGCACGCCTTACGAGCTTGGCCATGCACATCTAGTGGCAGACAGTATTATATCAGACAGTAACTCTTTATACAACTGACATTACAAGTCTTATTAACTTTATGCTGTGACTACATACATAATTATTTAATGAAATATACCTTATGATAAAACAAAGTGCTGGTGTTTATAACAATACCATGGTACCAGGGTCCAGTAATTTTTGACAATGTGGTATCATAGTGATGTTTAAGTGTTTATAAATGCATTGTTGTGATGCTATAGAAACTCATGTTTATAAATGGTGGTGCCTATGACTATTGGTGATCAGTGAAAAGATGCAGAAAGTCACACTGAGCACTGAAGTTTAGACTTGATTTTTTTCCTACAATCATAACTGCTGAAGTACGCATATGTATGACTATGCGAGTTTTTTTTATGATGACTATGTGGTGATCTTATGGTGGTGGTGACAGGACTGCATTATTTTTTTTTTAATGCAACTACATTATGATGCTAAGATAGAGAGGGTGATGATGTGACTGCATGAAGATGTGTTAATGCTTAATACAGTAAACACCATTTCAGATTTACATCAACAACAACAGTACTATTCTATACTGAATTAATACTAATGCTTATTGGCTTAGTCATCTTAGATTCAGCAATTTTATGATGCCCAGTGTAGTATCCTTGTATATTTAATGTCATTACTGCTCAATAAATAATGATATAAATTATAATAGCTAGATATCATACTACATTCAATTAGTGTTAATGCAATGGCATTGATAATTAATTGTCTCTGCTTGTCTTGGTTGATAATCTGATAACTCAATGGCTGTCTGGTTGGAAAAAGTTTGAGAACCACCTATTCGAAGCTTTTCTGTTGTAATAAATCTTATTTATTGGATACACTGTTAATTTTAATTTTGTCAGTGGTCTAGTTATTTGTGAATAATGCTCAAAGTTTACTATTTGTTTTTTTAGGAGTCATGTTTGCACTTAACCCTCTTCTCTCAAAATAATAATAATCACAAACAATCTGTTCAGTTAATGTATTTCAAGTCATAATAGTTAGTGCTTTATACATTTTGATTTTAAAATTTTGCAGAAAACATCTACATGAAGCGAAACCAACCCAGTAGATTCCAACAAAGAAAAATCAAGAAGGCAAGAGAACAGAACTCCTGATGTGTCCCAAGCTGATCAGATGTGTGAAGAGATCAGATACGTCCATACTGAATGTGACAAAGCTGAAGTAAAAGAATCATTCGTGGGCTTCTTCCCTACTGCCAGAAAGACTGCTGTTGAGCTTACACAGGAAATCCTAAGACATCCACAGAGAGATGGACTGGAAATAAACCTGTGCAGTGGTCAAGGATATGACAACACTGCAACTATGGCTGGGATTCATGGTGGTGTTCAGTTTGTTTGTGTTTTGTGCAAATCATTCTCTGAACCTTTGCACAGTGCACTCATTTAGAAGCATTTATTAATAGAAAATGCCAATGGAGAATGTAGACACTACAGTCAAGACTTTCTCAGGCAAAATGGAGTGCTCATTATGATGCTGTGAACCTAGTAAAGGCAAATTTTGAAAAGCTAACCTCAACTCTTGAAGTAACATGCAATCCCAAAGAAAATGGGGACACAAGAGGATCAGCTCAAATTTTGCTGTCTGCTGCATGTGATTTCTCTTTTCAGAGTTATCATTTCTTTCTGATGTGAAGTCCTGGAAGAAATTAATCTCACATAAGAGTATTTTGAATCAGCCTTGAAGCTCCAAGCTCTAAAACTGTGTCTTGGAGATCAGCACAATGAAACTGTGGAGAGAACCATTCATTATGAAGCTACAAGTGTAAGGAAATGGACATTTCTATAGAGAAAAAAGGATACCAGGAGAGATGGCAAAGGATGCTGGTGTCACATTGGCAGAGAAAATAAAGAGGACTATGTCTGACAGTCTTGATGGCTTTCATCAAGAACTGGAGATTTGTTCTAAGACAATGAATCAAATTCTGTCTTCTTTGCTGTTATTCAGACAAATGCTTTGGCTGTTGCAACAGAAGTAGAAATTTGGAAGTGTATTCTAAATTTGACTCAGATTTTCGATGAATTCTCTGATGTAGATATCAGTGTGGAAATTGAATGAACTTTGGAAGCTGTCAAAATCAGCGTTCAAAAAGCGTAAAAATGAACAGAATTGCAGTTTCTGGAGATTATTATGAAATGGGATTTTTGTGAATCTCTACCAAGCTTGTTACTGTGTTTGAGATTCTTTTTGACTGTCGGTGTGTCTATTGCTTCATGTTAAAGAAGTTTTTTTCCAAACTGAAATTTATGAAAAAAGTTCTTTTGGTCAACCAAATTCACAAATCTGGCTTTACTTTCAATTGAATATGAATATACAAAAAGGTGAATTTTGATGAGGTTTCTGATCAATCTGCAGAAATTAAGGCTTGACAGCAGTGACCGTGAATCCTTTCCATTTTACTTGTGAAGAATAAGCTGAGCATTGAGCCTGGATTTCATGTTCTTTTGTATAAAATAAATTGTAGTAACACCTGTTCACTGAATTTTTGATGTCCTGTATTTTTCTTATTTCCAATTTGCTTATGACAGTACTGCACTGTTTAAAAATCTACTTGCAAACATTATATATTTTTTCTGTGTGTTTAAAATTTTAAAATTATTTGGAGGGGGATGCCAAAGGAAGGATCTGCCCTGTGTGTCAAGTACTTTAGGTATGCCTCTGACAGAAAGTACTATGTAGACAGTAACTGTTTATACAACTAGTAACAGTACTTCTTTACATGTTTATTAAAAGACAATATTTTGTATGAACCTCTGGGCACATCAGGTGGCAGGCTGTATTTTGTCAGATAGTACAACACAGCCAGTTACATGAGATAGAATAATTTTACACAGTTACAGGAAAGTTATTTAACACGGTATACTTTAAGTATTATTTATGTTGACAGGTGAATACTAAGGTGGACTATGAATTCTATGACAGGATCAATGTTTTGACAAAAAGTGTTCTTCACACTGAAGAAGCATCCATATTCTTTTTGTCATGATATTAACAATACGTTTCCTTCACACAATTTCTAAAAGGATAGTACATAAAGTTATACAAGTTGTACTGACATATTATCTAATATATTGTAAATTAATCACATTACAGAAAAAACGAAACTATTGCAAGGTAGAGTCAAGACTCTTGACTCTTGAGTTACTTTTTAAAAGTAACTAACATTTGAGCACTTTTGCTTATATTAATATATTATGTTATTTGGGAAATTTGTATTTCAGTGCTTACATTAGGTCAATATTACTCATTCTTTATTAAGGTGTCTGTATTAAAAATAAAAAACTTAATAGGCCAAACAAGCATGCAGCAGTTTAAAATCTATTAAGCAAAACACCCTCAGAAACTTAACACTGTCAGCTCTAAGCTCTTACACTACCAACCAATTCATGAGATATTCTGGAGCCTCATGTTGAAGGCATTTTTATATCTACTAGTTACTGACCCAAGTTTTAATGAAATATTAGTATGAGGTTCATTTGTGATATGTAGATTGCTAGCTCAGTGATCAAAGTCATTTACTATGTCATTACAATTGGCAAGTCCCTAACCCAAGTCAGTAATTTACAAGGAACTACGACATGCAATAGTGTGTTTTGATCAAAAAACACATCTGCATCAACAGTGTGTGTTATTAACAGGAGTGATAGTTTAGTGATTTTTCACCTTTCGCAGCATGGACTATTATAATCCAAACTATCACAGATTTCCAGCATATATACTCTACTGGATTCTTACTTCACAAACAAAATTTCAAGGCAATTCATTATAAAACACTTGAGATATAAAATCTCCAATTTTGATCGAGTTTGTGTTTTTCTCCATCAAACCTAATTTATGAAACCTTCATTTGATAGAACATATTTGAAACTTTGTAGAATAGACAGCAACTGCATCCAAGTGTAGAGGACAACAATTCAAAAGTCTTCCGCCTTTCCTCTTCAGGCAGAAGACTTTCAAAACATCGTCCTCTACGCTTGCATCTCCACAACAAGCAGTTGCCGTCTATCCTACACAGTTCCATCATGAATACTCTGCCAAAACAATTTATCAAAGAAGAACAAACTTTTATGGATTTTTTTTTTTCAAATTTAGTACAATGATAGATCTTTACAACCTATAACTAGGAATCTCATTTGGTTTAAAAATTAGTCACAGGTGCGAAGTTATTCAACAAACACCATAAATTAAAAAAAATAAAGGTGCATGACTATGCAGAGGGTCACATGAACTAACAGTCTAACATTTTTACTATGGCTCCATCTAAAACTAAAGGAGTAACATTTTTAGATTTTTTGTCATTGAATTAGAGACAATTGCTTTAGAGCAGCAAAACTACAAGGTGAAAGGATGTGCAGATACATAAGTATCGGTTAGGTCATGCAAACTAGATTTCCAGTATCTATCTCAAGGTTTCACAGTATCATAGAAGTAGACAAATTTTACAGCAGGTATTTATTAGTCAGCTGGGTCCTGCATGTTGTTTCACCCACAATCATACCAAGTCAAATAACTGTTAATTTTGATTTTATTCCTTTAAGTAATGTCACTAAATCCTTTTTAACACCTAAAGTGTTTTTTTTATTAGATTCATCCAGTACTGTGATCTAAGTCAATAATCCATCTTTCTTTTCTTACTGTATGGAGCAAAAATTATTGATCCATTAAAATAGATGAAACAGTAAATGAAACTATTAATAGCCCTTGGAAACTGAGGAAGGCATACATACTAAACATTCCATGAAACATGTAGACAGTGCTTTTAAAGGCAATGAGTAAACCAGTTAAGTACAATCTCGTCATTTCACAAAATATTACGATAATACTTGTAAAAATCAGTTTCCACTAGAACCATTTACTGAATAATCATTTACAAACAGATTTTTAAATGGTAGTTACTAATACATTGTTCTGTTCATTTTTTTGAAAAATACATGTAGACAAAATTACATGAGTTAATTAACCTTGTGTCTAAGGGTTGATGGTACCACAGGCCTGCCTTCACATGTATGTTATGATTTGAAAATTAGTCTGATGTCTCTAAACCTAATGCACCAATAATATATTTTTTATTATAAATAGTCTTTAAATATTTAATACAAATCACAGTAATTTTATATAAATACGTTTCCCCGAACCTTCATCAGACGAGGTCAACCTCTACAAACACGAATTTCATTTAAAGGATTATACATGTAAACAATAGTTATGAAATAAGTGCATTCTATACATTGTTCTCAAGGATTTTTAATGTATACTAGAAACACTTAAATATTTGGGCAATAAAGGCAAGGAAAAAAAATTCCTTTGCTGTCTAAATAATAATAAAAACTTTGTTTCAGTCAATTTTGTCATTTCAGCTTCACCACAACACAAGTCATGTCTAAAATACAGTTTTTATTATTATCAAGGCCATTTTTAGTATGTAACTTTAAAGTGAAATACTTAAGGTCTACCACTGTATTGATCCTTTTCAATTATCCATCCTTGAGCTTTAACCCTCTTGCTACTGACATATCAAAAGGATTTAGCTACGTTCAAAATTTAACTAAACGTTATAACAATACACGTCAGTAACATTGGCACCAAAACTTAGTTTCTAATTTATATGTTAATATTATGTATGTTTCCATTTTTTAATTCAAAAGAAACTATTGAAAACAGTAAAATAAACATGGGAAATAGATGTATAAAGAATAGAAGTAGAAACTCTCAGGAAAAGTATTCTAGGGTTACAATTAAATAGGGCATACAATTAAATAGTACTACTCATTTAATTTCATAATATTTATAGTGGTTACGAGATCAGTCAAATTGACCAACTGCACATGGATGTAAGGTAGAAGTAATAACAATTAAAATATAGTTTCTGAAAAATAACTTGATATTTAATTACAAGGTTTTGGAGATTATGGCAAATGAAACATGATAATTTTCAGATGAAGAAAAGTATTTTTAATCTTAAATTGAAAATCACTGCATTTAAAGCAGTTGATATTCCAATTCCATATATTCAGACCAATTGTTTAGTAAAAGTACTTAAAAATTCTGACATCTACAAAATACTTGTAACATTTCATGAAGATATACAAAACATGTTAAAAGCTATTCTATAGAAACTCTAATAATCATGTGGTTAGTGTAATGCACCAAAGCAGTAGCAATTAATTAAATACAAAAGGTTTTCAGATACCATTAGCTTCTAAAGATATCTTGTCACTGACTGACTGCTCATCAGCCACCTACAGAGATTCTTGTATAGTGATTGTAGCAGACTTGAACAAACTGGGTAAATGGCCCCTTTGATAATAGAAACTACAGAAGCTTACCTGCATTTTAAACAATAAATTTGTCATTTTATTATTCTGAACTACTAACCATAACCTAATTTCATGATCTACAAATTATTGACACATTGTTTGGGTCTAAGTGACTGACCCATTAATATGTTCTAAAGCTTCCAACTCATTTCTTTAAGCAGCAAAAAAAAATTACTAATTTATAATTTACTAAAATCTTCAACTATCGACATGCATTGATTAACTTTTGACCTACTACAAGATCTGGATTATTAATCTGACTTACAGGTAGCTAGTTCATTCACTGATTTCTGTGATCTTGACTTTTTACAGATGTACAAAGTATGAAGTTAAAGACAAATTATACAAGTTGTTGAATCATTATCTTAATCTTCAGTTAACAAACCTTTAAATATGATTTAACATTACAAAACCAATAACTTGAAACCACAGTCTACATGTATGTTTTTATATACATACATTAGTTAACTGTGTGTTACACAAATCCTACACTACATTGCAGTACAATTTTAAAAGAAATTAGCAGAGCATCTGATCAATAACTAAATGTAACATCTAATTAATGCATCTGGAATTGTTGGTGCATGAATAACATCAATACATCACATACAATAATCCAACCTCTCTTAAGCTATATATAATCATCTTCAGTCCTGGTGGTTTCATCTTGTACATCAACTCTAGATGGACTATTATGAAGACAACTGCCTTTTCTGTTGAAAACAAAACAATAAACCATCCACATTCTAAAGGAATAATCTTAAAAAATACTTGGAATGAGAGAAAGCTCATATTACATAATTCAAAACAAATACTGTCATGTTATAAACAAATATATAGTTGACAATAAGATATTTCTGTAGATGTGAAACAAACAAAACAAAAAAAAACAAATTTATTGCATTGTTTAACTTATTTATAGTGTGATATCACCATAGCACATGCACCACTTAGGAGATTGGCTGTTGAATGAAAACAATGTGGCTACATTGTTTTATGATTGTTTTTTGTGGCATAACTGTGGATATACTGTTTTGAGGACACTTAATTAAAATTATTGTGCCTGTACTATTTTAGAGGGGGACTGCTATGTGACATCACCCTTGTGTTTGCAATGTTCTGTGGACTATTTATGGTGACTTAATCAGCGGGTATGTTGTACATTTTGTGTGTGGTATCATTCTTGTGCTTGCATTGTTTGGGGAGAGCAAATGTTCAAATATCTCTGATCTCCAGATCTCAAACTGGTATTCTCTGTTGTTATACATACTAATGGTTAACTTATTAGCTCAGTTGATAAAGCACTTGTTTATTGCACTCGGAATCTCTGGTATGATCGAAGCTCAGGAAATGCAGAAAAGAAGCTAAGCTATGTGATATTGGAATATATCACATGTGCTTCTTTAGTATTGCTATGTAGTCTTTGTTTTGTTTCTTTACACAACACTTGGTCATGAAAGATCATTGCAGAAAAGAAGCTAAGCTGTGTGATATTGGAATATATCACATGTGCTTCTTTAGTATTGCTATGTAGTCTTTGTTTTGTTGCTTTACACAACACTTGGTCATGAAAGATCATTGCAGAAAAGAAGCTAAGCTGTGTGATATTGGAATATATCACATGTGCTTCTTTAGTATTGCTATGTAGTCTTTGTTTTGTTTCTTTACACAACACTTGGTCATGAAAGATCATTGCAGAAAAGAAGCTAAGCTGTGTGATATTGGAATATATCACATGTGCTTCTTTAGTATTGCTATGTAGTCTTTGTTTTGTTTCTTTACACAACACTTGGTCATGAAAGATCATTGCAGAAAAGAAGCTAAGCTGTGTGATATTGGAATATATCACATGTGCTTCTTTAGTATTGCTATGTAGTCTTTGTTTTGTTGCTTTACACAACACTTGGTCATGAAAGATCATTGCAGAAAGAAGCTAAGCTATGTGATATAGGAATATATCACATGTGCTTCTTTAGTATTGCTATGTAGTCTTTGTTTTGTTGCTTTACACAACACTTGGTCATGAAAGATCATTGCAGAAAAGAAGCTAAGCTGTGTGATATTGGAATATATCACATGTGCTTCTTTAGTATTGCTATGTAGTCTTTGTTTTGTTGCTTTACACAACACTTGGTCATGAAAGATCATTGCAGAAAAGAAGCTAAGCTATGTGATATTGGAATATATCACATGTGCTTCTTTAGTATTGCTATGTAGTCTTTGTTTTGTTGCTTTACACAACACTTGGTCATGAAAGATCATTGCAGAAAAGAAGCTAAGCTGTGTGATATTGGAATATATCACATGTGCTTCTTTAGTATTGCTATGTAGTCTTTGTTTTGTTGCTTTACACAACACTTGGTCATGAAAGATCATTGCAGAAAAGAAGCTAAGCTATGTGATATTGGAATATATCACATGTGCTTCTTTAGTATTGCTATGTAGTCTTTGTTTTGTTGCTTTACACAACACTTGGTCATGAAAGATCATTGCAGAAAAGAAGCTAAGCTGTGTGATATTGGAATATATCACATGTGCTTCTTTAGTATTGCTATGTAGTCTTTGTTTTGTTGCTTTACACAACACTTGGTCATGAAAGATCATTGAGTAGATCTTGTTCTTAAAGTCAGAGATATTCTGCTACAGCCCATAAAGAACATTATTATATGCAACATTATTTCAGGATGTAGGCAGTAATGCTCTTACTGGTTGTGCAGGAAATATTTAGAGATCATGGACTCATCTACATGAAATGAGAGTGTCCAATCACATGGTAGAACAGTTATACTAAACAGTAACGAGGTTTTAAGTACAAACCTCTCACTTTTAATTTCTAATAAAGACTGTATTAATTACGTTTGTGTTCATGTTATTTATTCCTTAGTTTAAAACCATCACTGTTCTGCAACACTGTACTTTGAAATGAATCTTTAATCAGACCTATCAGGTAAAGCTTAAATCTATGTTCCGTTTCTTTGAAAATATGCCACAGCTACATCCATTCCAGATAAATTTTGTAAACTATCTAGTACAGTTGGTTAGTCTGTTTCAGAATTACTCTATTACATACAGATTAACATGCTTACTTTAAAAGTGAAAAACAGGACTGTTTAAAGGCTACTTAAGACAGTTCAATATTTTTTCTTGTTATTAACTGCAATTGCACATTTATAGTTAACTAGTTATTCTTATTCTGAATTAAATAAATATATATTTAGTTTTGATCTATGTAAGTACCTTAGTTCTTTTAAATATTTGAAACAGGATGATCTACAATAATACATTTGTGGCATCCAAACTGCTTATTCTTGAAAATCCTATGTAGATATAGATAACTGTGCAAGTTAGTCATTTTAAAACATTATACACTCCACCACTACATGAAGCCTAATATTATTCTTTTGATTTGCTACTTTACAAAGTCACCAATAAGGATGGAATTCTCCAAAACTGGTATAACAAATGGTAAACTGAATGATATTTTTAACATCAGTTTGGGGTTTTTAACAAACTCAATTCCTAACAAACATCTTAAAGTATTTCAACATTAACCTCCTGTTGTTAACTGTCACGTAACTATATTATATACACACACAGGATAAATTAATAGAAATTGGTGTATAATAATAAGAGATATGAACTAACAAGCCAAATACTTCTCCTTCTTCCAGAGTATCAGGCAGTATTTTCTTGTGGGTCTCGGGAAGCCATAAAACCATTAGACCACTAACAATAGATATGGTCCCAAACACAGCAAATGGAAGATCCTTGTGTGTGGCTCTTCCCTGAAAAAAAACAAGTAAGCAAGCAATGATTAAAATTAGGCCTAACACCACATTTAGCCTTAAAAATAAAATGAAACATCAAGTTATGACATTGATAAAGATGCAATATGTATACCAACTCCTATACATACCTTTCACAATGACAGCTTCAGTTTAGCCACTAAAAAACGTCTGAAAGATAAGTGTTCATGCCTACCTTGTCTGAGTGATTGTGTATAATTTCTACTGCAGTGTTTGTAGTTATCATAAAGGAAGTACAAGCTAACTCAAGAGATTCAAGTGATTTGTAAAATTAAAAAATGCAAAACAACTTTACACAATGAAATGTTCGTATTTCTACCACACATAAAATGTAGGACAGCAGTACAAGTTGATAGCTTAGTGTCTGTTTTCTAGTACAACATAAAAGATAAATGTTTATTTCAACAACTTGTTTATAAAAAGTGAATTTGTCATTTAATACTTACCAGTTCTTTCACAAAAGGAGCAATCATGGAACCAACACGAGCACAAGTCGAACTAGACCCCACACCAACATTTCGAACCACAGTCGGGAAAATCTCGGCAGAGAACACATAGACGATGCCAAATGAAGCAGTGATGCAAAATTTTCCAATCATGGCCAAAATGATCCGTAGCCATAATAGTTCTAATAATGCATAGGTAATGGTTCAATGTTACAGCTTATGGCAGTAACTATAGCAACACAATAATTATTATGCTTAATACAGTAAGATATAATTTACAGAATGTTTCTATGTAGTTTACCAGTCAATACCTACAATAAAATATTTAACTATATGGTTTAGTGATGATGTAAATAGTAGTGGTGAACAAATGTAATACTATACTAATTCTAATGGCTCAGTAATTGCATTCAATTTAGTTGTCAACAGACATAATACAAGTTCAGTTCTGATGATTTGCACATTACACAAAAACTTTTGGTAAGAAGTAATTATGATCCTGTACTGTGTAATTATAAAACATAAATTTAGTATTACACAAAAACATATCAAAAGTCACTATTATAAACAAAACTTGTGTTAGAAAAGAAAACACATTAAAAACTTGTGAATGACATTCTAACCATAGAGACTTGGTTAATCTCCCCTCCTGGAAAGATATCCACTTTAGATTAGAACTCAGATAGAGTCTGAAAGTACCTAACACGATCTTACAAGCAAGCACCCACACTGGCAAACAAAACAGATTCAAAGTATTAAACAATAAGAATTATTTTTTTTATGTAAACTTCTATAATTGTTGTTCAATTTTTGATAAAGCTGTTTAAAGTTATAACTAATTATATTGTTCTCTAATCTAAACTTAAATTAATAACAACAGTAACAATTAATTGTTATTGTAAAAGTGAGATTGAACCTCTTTCACATGCAGATGTATAAAAGAAATCTTAGCAGTAAAGAAGAGAGGTATATGTGACTCTAGAAGAAGACAATAAGTTATAATTATGATAGCAGAAATGTACATCACTAAAGTTAAAGAAGGTATATGAAACATAAGAGCTCATTGGCATGCTCCACCTCAAGGGCAGGTATGAAAAAAGTAGCACAACTGACACTATCCAGAGAGAAAAAAGTACTCTACCAAGAATATGAATATTTGTACACACAGACATTTGTAATGTACAAAAAGGTGACAAACATAATAAAAATTCTGAAAATACAAAATAATAAAATAGTGGAGAAAACTATATTTTTACAATGGTTTGAGCCTAAACCTTTTATAATGTAATGTCATGTATAGATGTTATCTGAAGCATACACTCTTTTGTAAAAACAAAATCCTTCTTACATCTACTTTTCTTATTTTTAAATAACTGAATATTTTGTTTTACTTAAAACAAACAATCAAGCTCTCATACTTGTAAAGAATTCTGGAATCAAAGATAAAGATAAGTTCAGCACACCTTCAATCATGAACATATACTATTATAAGGGTATTGTGCAACAAACACTTCTGCACCATCAGGCCTAATTTACCTTAGATGGAGGGTGGTGAGATAAGGGAACATAAAATACTTGTATGTCTCTCTGAAAAAGAGAAACAATTAAAAAATTCATTAACATTGTTTAAAATCAAAGCAATTTAATATTGTTTTTGATACCAACAATTACACAACTACATTACCATGAGTGAATGGAATGGTCAAGAGGCAAGACAGTCCTCCTGCTATCATCAGAGCCGTCTGAGGAATTCTTCTCCCAAACCACTTGATAATGCCAATAGCAAAGACATAAGCAGGGAACTCCACTGCTCCAGCAATGAAAAAGTTTATAAACGAGTTTCCCCCCAGATCATTTGTGTTCAGAGAAAGACCAAAATAGATGAATGAATTTACAAACCTGTAAAACACAAATGAAATTCAAGACATGTAAAATAGCAAGACAATTCATATTAGAAAGTTACTTTCACACACATACATTTTTGTATGTTACATATGTGGTTTAACAAGAACCTACGGTGTTCAGAATAGATTAAAATCATCCAGTTTTCAACAAGAAATATCATACCAACAGAAAAACAAATTGAGAGTTTTCCTCCGCATGCAAGGTGTCTTGAGAAGGTCGAACACAGTGGCACGTTTCTTCTGTTGGTGACCCTCTTCCTGTGAAAGTGGAATGAACATTTGGGTATTTCTTTTAAATCAAACTCTCATTAATGTGTAGCTTGCCAACCTCAATTGTGGCTGTGGTCAGACCACGTGTGAACGAAGCAAGCTAAGACTTTGATGTGAATGCATCTCTTTATAAGACATTTTCAATTTGAAGTAACAATCTTTAGTAAAAATTTAGGCAGAGAAGGATGCAGTGAACAAGACAGAGACCTCATCCACCTATTTAGTTAGCAGTTCAAAATGACCACAACTCAACAGAAAGATGTAGTAAATTCACAAAGGTTTCCATTTCAATCTAGACATGATGGTGGACATGCACACAGCAAGTTAGTGACTCCTTAACCTTTAAATGTAATTTATCATTTAGCTTTATCAACAATTTCAAAATCTAATGCTTGTTGGATAATGCTCGACTTCTTTTGTAAACTTAAATGCTCATTAGTTCTAGTTTCTAATGTTCTAGTTTTAGAACTTATATACCTAGCATTATATTTTGAATATTTATAGTGATTAAAAAAAAAATAGAATTTAGCAGTTTTGTATTATATTGTTTACTTGAAAGAAATTTTTATTTGTACATATCAATTTGAATATATTACATAAAATATTAGATATATTTGTATTAGCAACAAATTATTTGTATATGTGATGAAATTGGTATAAAGGTACAAAATAAAACTCAATTCCAACATTCTAACACAAATCCTCTCAAAAAAGAAAAAAAGTGATGCATCCAAATAAAAATCTCACTGTGTTGAAGCTATCAAGTGTAGAAACTTTGTAACTTAAGTAAGAAAAGTGACAAGCTACACAGGATTAAAATAAAACAGTAAAACTGTGATCCACTAAACGAGAAGACTGAACACCAAAAAGGTTACGACACTTTTTAATTGTAAACTTACAAAAATAAACACCAAATACTTTTCATAAGTATTTGTAGAAGTTTAAGGAACTGAAAATAGCCCTAAAACTGTGATGCCCTTAGAAGAGATGAAAGTTTTTACTAGAAAAACTGTTAAAGTTTTTAAAAAGGAAACAGTATTTAGTTTATATCTCACTAACATCTGACTTTAAATATAAATGAATGAATTATGTCACCATCTCAAACTTAAGAAAATAGCTTAATAAAATTTATTCATGTTTTATAATTTCCAGATGTGATGCTAACATAAATTGACTATTTTTTCTTATTGTTAAAATAACAAAATAAATCTCATCACTATGTGTTGATAAATAATATTCAAAATGATACATAATGAAAACACACCAAGAAAATAAAACCTCATTAATTGAACTTGGATGACACTGACCATTCATATGCTATCAATAACATTAAACATACACTTTCATTGAGTGGAAACTTATTTCACTATAAAAATTGTCAAGCACTGAAAAAACAGTAAAAAACATAAGTTATATTATAACTTTAATAACAAAGGATATTCCTTAAAAAAGACAATAGCATTTGCATGAGTACATGTGGTCATCATATAAGCTCCATGTAGTAAGTTTTTAAAACACTGATGCTCACAAACAAACACTTGTTTTTATAATACACATCTATCTTTCAAACTGAAACCAAGAGATGTAATATATGAAAATTATATTTAGTTTTCATTAAAATAACCTAACCAACCACAACAAACATTCCAGTACATACGTGTGTGTGTGTGTGTGTGTGTGTGTGTGTGTGTGTGTGTGTGTATCATGAGAACATTTCAAACTTTAAAACAAAGACAGCCCTCAACACCACAGCTTAAAGTAGAAGCAAAATAGATATAAATCTTTATCTATTTTTCAAAAACTTTTAACGTAGCAGAATAAATTCATATTACCCTTTGTTAAGATTTCAGCATAAGTAGAGAGTATATTACCAAGGTTTCTAAATAACTAAGGCACTCAGCTGATAAAATTCAGTTTATAGTTAAAAAAACAAACTATCAATCTATTCAGAAGTGACGACATGATGTTTTCATATCTTTGCTTTTACATATTTTATCCTTAGTGTAGTAAAATTACTCAAATATCTAAACACTAACAAGACAGTTTCTTTAGTTATCATTTACAATGATTCTTTTCTTATAATACTACTTGTATCAATTTCACAATACCATAGAATACAATTAAAAAGTATAAACTGTAAAATATTGTATTTTTATCATATCAATATTAAAGTACCACAGTATATAACAAGAAATTAAATGAAAACTATAACAATGGAATTTGCAGATAGAGATTTTATTGAAGATGAGACTGAACATGATTTTATTCACCAATTTGTTGCTTTTTATTATAAAATCAACAAATACCTTATCTTTTTGTAATAGCTAAAACTGATAGATATTAATCTAAATATCATATTGCACATAATGTAAACCAATTTAGATATCTTATCATAGCTTTTAAAAGATAGAGCATAGTGACAGTGTCACTAATTTTGAACATATGTGGGTAATAGTTAAACAACTCAGAGTAGATTAAGTGATTTATACTTTAGAAACACTCTCTACTAAGATTAAAAAGTATGGGTATTGCCAAAATATTAAAATTAGTGTTTGTTTTCTTTTGTTGTTGTTTAATCATGTTTGAAATTTCATCAGCTGTGATAAGATATTTAAATTGGTTTACATTATGTACAATATGATATTTAAATTAGTATGTATATAACCATTTTATTACACTATAATAACCACATCATAATTACCATTGTCTTATCTACCAGTAAATTTAATGATTGGAGACAGTTGCCAGTATATATGATTGTTGCAAAATATATCCAACATCTTTCTCTCAATGACTTACATAATGTAATCTTACAGTCATCAAATAATGAAAGAAGCCCTGTTGACATTAAAAGTTTATAAACTTGTCCATGTAGATGTTACCTACAACTGCAAGTGAGAAAATATCAGTGAAGCTACTTCTGTTGCAAATACACGACTTATTTTTATAACACAAATTATTAGATATAACCCTAATCAACCACTTCACATTTATTTAAAGTCTTAAATAAATATACTTTTCATATCCTAATAGGAACAACATTTAAATAATTTCACTTGAAATATAATCTCATTACATACCTTCTGAATGTCATCCATTATTTGATGTAATGCAGTCTTGGCATCAACTTCAGAAAGGTTATTCTTGTGTGCAGCACATGATATTACACTTTCTGCTTCCTCAAAGCGTCTACTGGCTACCAGCCAACGAGGTGATTCAGGAACGTACCTAATTATTATTACAAAGTGAAATATTTAAGCTGAACAATGTTTAATATGTTTTCAATAAAGCATTGCTACTGTGTTTATTTCAAAATAATGAACAATGATATAATTCATCTAATTACAAAATGATTAAGAGAGTCAAAATTCACCAAACAATGTTTAACAGACAGCAACGAGCAAGTATAGTGGTTAACAGACAATAGTCTATAAATATAATGGTTAACAGACAACAATCATTAAATATAAACTTTAATATGGAACGATCATTATATACATTAATTAAGATATACAGTTTTTTGAACTAAATCTTGCCTGTTTAAGGTGTTTTTTGCCCAAACATTCTAATATCATAATTAGGGATACTAAAAAAAATTTTTTTTGAAAATGAAAATTAGCAAGACACAGCTACAGCAAATAAAAGCCAGAATGTAACAACCTGTATCACAACTACACTTTTACATTGTTTAGTATCAGAGACAAAAGTCCATGTGCTCCAGGCAACACTATGCAGTAAAATGAGGAAAGGTTTCCATATGGAAAAGTGACATGTTGTGCATACATAAGTTGATTTTATGAAATATTTTTCTAATACTGGCATACCTCATGTACCTATAAAATAAAAACATGTAGTTAAGCTATTCTATATAAAGATGCACCAGTTAAATCCCAAAATGCAGTGCCTACAGATTTCTCTATAACTGAACTGTTTACATGAATACTGTGAAACAACAGTTACCGCACATTACATGACTTACATTGAGCAAACAGGGATAAGTGAGGTGAATTTGTATGATAGACCCTTTTGAAATGGAAACATGGCAGAACTATTGTAAGAGCATATCTTTTTATGCACAAAAAATGTATTTAAACAGCTTCCTTATAATTTAATATTCAAAGTCTCTAGTAAAGATGTTATAAAAATAATACAATGTATATGATATAACTTGAAAGCTGAAATTTTATCCAGTTATAACACAAATTTGATTTCATGAACCTTAGGCATAGCCAAACATCACTACATCATATGCACATGGCACGCCACTACATGAATAAAACATCACTACATCATATGCACATGGCACGCCACTACATGAATAAAACATCACTACATCATATGCACATGGCACGCCACTACATGAATAAAACATCACTACATCATATGCACATGGCATGCCACTACATGAATAAAACATCACTACATCATATGCACATGGCATGCCACTACATGAATAAAACATCACTACATCATATGCACATGGCATGCCACTACATGAATAAAACAAGTTAGCAATTACAACGTTTTTCTTTTTCACTTTCAAACTTGGTTTTGTTAAAATAAATAGGAAGTACATAAATAATATTTTATCCTGAAATATGCTACATAATAACTATATAAATGCTGCAATTGCTAGAAACACCCCGTACTTTGCCAATACAAACGCTCTGGTTGCTGTAAACATCTGTTCTTTACCAGCTGTAGCTGGTGTGATAGGGATTTAAAATGATACTAAAATGGTAGGATTGTCCTACTTTATGAACTTGCTATCTTTATGAATTCTTATATGACAAATTACTTGAAAAGCTAGTATACCTACTAATCCTTACTGTTATTTGTTGAGAAACTAACATTTCTACTAATTCTTAATACTATTTGTTGAGAAATTAATATTTGTATTAATTCTTAAGACTACTATTTATTTCAAACACTGACACACATCAATGATAGAGTACAAGAAAAGTGCGTTTCCAACAAAAACTATAGAAAAAATCCAATGACTTAAAGAAGCTTTATTTTCTTGATGACGAGAAACCCACTTGAAATAAAAATGTATCTCAGAACAGCTGGTATGGGTATTAACACTTTTATTGATAAGCAGAGAACAGTTTAAGAGGTTTAACATCTTCAGGGGTCATTTTTCTTGTTTGTTAACCTGAAGACAACCTAGGAAGGTCAAGATGTTGTTCTATGCTTCTCAATAGAAGCTTTATTTGGTTGTGCATAACCACAAGGTTTAATAAATCACATTTACACTGGGTTTACATGAAATGTAGGACATATAATAACCCAGTTCATGAAATGTACTTACCACCAAAACAGAAGTAGAGAAAAACAAGGTACAGTAATTGCCACCTGAAGATAATACCAGTCACGTATTAGCCATGCTAATCCAGGTAAAATAATATATCCTAAAGCCCAACCAAAGTTAAAGGCAACACCAAAAAAAGATCGAAACTCTGGGCCTACTGCTTCCATCACTGAAAGGGAAAAAGAGTAAATAAAAAAGAACACCTTAATATTGTAATTAGCAAAGATGCAAAATTTATTAAAAATATCTTTATATTGTAATCAGTTAAGACACAAAATTTATTAAAAGTATGCTATGAGTATTGTAACTGGTTATGATGGAAACTTAATTAAAATGTATCAATGTTCTAACTTGTAAGGGTGTACAATTATGTACAATACAGTTTTAATGTTGCATTTATTTAGAAATTTGTTAAAAGCACCATCTTAATGTAATTGAGGAACATAAATATCAGAAAAAGGAATTTACTTGTAAGTTTTTTAATATACTAAAAAATCACATTTGATTATCAAAACACACACTAAACAAAACGTTTTCTAAATACATATGAAAAGCTGGGATAGTTTTTAAAATGTCAATTAATTCAAATCTTTTATCTTTGAATGATTTTCTATTCCATTGCAATTTTCTTATGAGAATTACTTTTTAAATAAAATGAATTATTTTTGTAGTTTGTGTGTGTGTATGTGTGTGTGTGTGTGTGTTATTATGGCAAAGTCACATTGGACTATCTGCTGTGCCCACCAATGGGAATCAAACCCCTAACATTAGAGTTATAAATTAAAAGATTACTGCTGTCCCCACCAGGAGACAGTTTGCAGTTATTTAATTCGTGTAAAAATGAACTGTTTGAACCATGTGTTGGTATAATTTGTTTTCTTTAAAAAGGTTAATAGTAATTTAAAAACAACAGAAGACCAGCTAGTACCTTATGTTAAAATGTGCTTTAAAAACAACAGAAGACCAGCTAGCACCTTATGTTAAAATAATTCTTTGTTCAAGAATAATTCATTCTTAATTTAATTGTAACAAATATTTATGAATTAGAACACTTGGACTGTATCCTATCTTCAAATATTCCAGTTTGACAGTACAACAAAAGCTTGGTGCCAATAAACTGACTACTAAAAACTTTTGGATTGTTTTCTTATCTGATTTCAATAGATGATATTAGGACAATAGAATTATTGTATTACAAACACTAAGGTTTGTTTTACTTGGAACCTACATAAATATTGCCAATTTCTTCAGCAAACCACACATATCTTACAGAGAACAAATGCTGTTCCTCCAATTCCTGACACACCAAATGAGATGAAGAATCTTAAAATGGCAAACATCATAAAATTGGCAGCAAACAGACAGGTAATTCCAGAAAGAAGAAAAATGGTCACAGCAATGACAATTACAGGTCTTCTTCCAATCCTGTGATCAACACAATACCAAATTAAATTATATTCTTATAATCTGTGTTCAACTCCACCCATTTTTCAGTCATTTTACTTGGATAACCCACATTATTAAAACAGTTGTGATTACAACAATTTCTTTCAGCTTCATCACTGGTATAATATATCATCAATAAAAGTATAGTTTCATTAGCATGAAAGAATATAATTATTCATATTTTCCACATAGTTGGAAAATTGTCTTAAGAACATAATTTTGAAATGTTTCATAGTTTATATAATTGGCCTTTGAGTAATTACAAGAATGTTTTCACTAAAACACAGACATCATTAAACTGATCAAAATTGTAAGCAGAAATTGCAACAAATATTTCATAACTAATTGGTAAGAAATTAAATAAGTGAATTGAGAGCATTTAACTGTCTTAGTTTTTTGAAAAATAACAATCCTTTAAAGTAACTACTCATGCCAAATGCACTTCTTAAACCTAGAATATTTATTATGTCCATTACTTAATCATGTAAAAACTTATTATTCAATAAATTGAGATCATATAATATAAAATGTAAAGTCAGTAAGTATCATAATTCTCAGTGGTTTTTGTTTATGATAAGGTTCTGATGACAAAAAATTTTACTATGACTAAATCATTACCAACTCAGAACCATTCAACACATCATACTGATAAACAGGGATAATAAACATCATGTTTTAATGGCAATCACTTGTGTAAAGAATTAACAACCACTTTCATAATGTTGTCCTAACATGCTGAAGCCCCCAAAATCAGTACAAATGTTTAAATACTCCATTCCTCATTAGTTTAACACTGAATAACTGGCACTAGGTGTTAAAAATTCATTTGAAAACCATAATATTGGCCATAACTATGTTTTAACAGTTGTTGTAATGAATTCCAAGGATTATTTAAAAGTATCTCAAATGGATTTACCTGTCAGAAAGTTGCCCAAATACCATCACTGCTGTCATATAACCACCCATGAATGCTGACTGGCTCATAGAAATAGCCCATTCTTTGTCACAAACTAAGTTCCACTACAGTAAAAACCAGTTTATATTATTCAATAATATCTTTAGTTTGTTAAAACTGAAACTTTGATTTATATGGACAAGAAAAATAGGTTTAATTAAACTCATTTACCATAGACACAGTATTAAAAGTGATCTTAAAATCCCCAAAATATTTGTACAATAAATACCTTCTAAAAATCTAACTGCCTATTTTTTATAATTTTTTTAAATAATTCCACGTAACTATTGTTAAAATACAATATATAGACACTCATTACAACATAAAAGAATTCCACTATTTGTTAGTTGATCTGCACTTTGCAATATTTAAGGCAAAACAGACATATTTACAAGATTTGAAATCTGGGCACATAGAATTGGATCCTACTGTTAGCAGAAGGCATGAATTAGAGCATCTCTAGAAGTTGGTTGTTTGGAATGTTTTTCTCTGATAGTGTTTGGCAATTAATACGGCCATGGTAATCCTCTTACCTTCAAGCCAATATTTTATGACAAGCTGAACACCATACTGCAATAAGATCCTGCCATGTTTAGTATGTTTTCTATTATGGTTAAACTGGGGTAGATTCTAGCCATAAGCATTCCTGGTCTTCTCATCAGAATGTCTTAATGAGAGTTACATCTTTTTCAAAACTACACTTTAACAAATGCTAGTCATTGGCAGAGACATGTAGAATGTCTATGTTACAATCGCCTAGCTGCCAAAATGGTGCCTCGCCCCATACTCGCTAGTGCTTAAACAAAGTTTTCAGGAGGGCAATCATACAACTGAAATGTGTGCGTGTGCACATGTGTGTCTACTATAAGAATTGTACAAACCTGGAATCATCTTAATAATGGTTGTGATGCTCACTGCTGCTGACATATATTATTGCTTGGAGTAAGAAGGGCCTTCCATCCAGCTACTCTGCTATAGTACCCCACGAAAAGAACATCTCATAGCATTACTTCCCCTGTCCTGTAACAATACCTCTATTTTGTTAGTTTTGGGAGCCAGGTTAATGCTGGAATTATTGTTTCCCTATATCACTAATATGGCATCACCACCTATTTTCTGCAGTGTTACAAGTAACCTAACAATTTCTTGATAACCATCCCATCATCCAAATATATGGCCTTAAGGAAATATAGCTAATTCTTAGGATTATTTCATTAGTAGCATGGTTGTTTGCATTATGTTGTCGTTACCAAGTTATACATGTGTTTATACATTGCATGTGACATCATGGATATGGTCAATTTATATTCAACCCAGCGGAGAAAACACTACTTTCAAATTACGTAACATACTTTTGATATATTAAAGCAATATCTAGATTCTTCAAACGACCTCAAATAAGATGGGGAATGTGTAATACTTTACAGAATATATATAAATTCAAGTTACTTGAACTACTATTAAACCCTTAAGTAATTTATATATTACAATTTACCTTGGACACAATGGTAGATACAAAGAAGCTATCTTCATACTCCCAACTTGGGCAATCAATAATATTGGTTTTATTGTTTGTAAAGTTCAGTAGAGGAAAGGAAAACATCTGGCATTTGCTAAAACTAGTCTTTCCATTGTCATCTTTTATTAGTGGAATCGTAAAGTTTTTCCATTGATCAACAGACATGTTCTGGTACTCCTGAGGACGGCTGCACCAATGGTCAATGTTAGGGGCAAAAAATGAAATGGCCAGATTGTGCATAGCTGAAAAAATACTTACAGTTGACATAAAGAGGAAGACCCTTCTTTGCCAAGGTCCATAATGGCCAAAGATGTCTGTGATGTCATTAACAGGAACATAATTTTTTACCTTTTAGTTCACTCATTCTAAAGTCTTGAAGAGGCCAGTTTCAAATATCTGTAAAATAAAATGAAATTTCAGTAACACAGAAACACCCACTTCTAGGGGATATTTTAACACCCCACACAGGAAGTTGTAGTGAAAGAATGTTTTTCTCTTAGGTTTAATACGACATTCACTAATTAGGTTGGAGATCAATAAATGGATACACTGTATCAAAGTAAATACCATAAAAAGTATACAAAGTGGGAGAAAAGCTCATTATATCTCTACATAATGTGTATAATTAATAAGTCCAGCATTACTAGAGGATATTTCTACAATATATGAAATCAAGTATTACAATGAGTGAACATAAGATGAGTTGGTTCATCATATTAAATTGGCAAGTTAAAATAAACAAAATATTCTAAGTAAATTGTACTATAGATGTGTTATTTTTACATCAATTAAAAAAACTTCTGAAACCACAAGTGTCAAATTAGAAGTTATAGTTGGAATGATTAACCACGTAACACACACGAACCACTTGATGGCTCTGGAACAAAACTTTAATTACTTATTATTTCATTCTTTGTATATCAACTCATGAAGCTACAAGACAAGAAACTGCATATGTGACTTCTACATCAATTATTTCATTTGCACTGAATGAACAACAATTTTCCACTAAGAAAAATTTTTTTTTTATTTTAACCATAAATTTTAAGCCATAAACAAAAACACAACATGAAACAAAATATGCTATATTTTTTTTTAAAAAGCCTCCTATAACAAGATAATCACACACAACATGCCACACCAAGGTGTTCCCTATGGTTAATGAATTCTCAACATGCGTGTACTTAATTAATATAGGTATAATTCCAAGTGCCTAAAATAAATCACTCAATAGCCCACACTAATTCAGTAATTACCACTTGACCATTATTCCCTTTATTATAGATTACATTAAGATTGTGGAAGAAAATAATTTAAAAAGCAACTAATCCTAAAGAAAAAGGTCTATAAGCTATTAACTATGGAATTTGATGTGGTAAATGACAGAAAGAAAGCAGATCTGTGGAAAGTTTAAAACTAGAGTGGTCAATTAAAGGTTCTTATAAAATTACACAAGTATGAAACAAATATATCCACTAAAATAAAAGTAATAATAACCCAGTTGCTTAGGTTCAATTTAGGCCTCAACCAAATAGTAGCATATACCAAACGTTTTCCTATGGTTCTTACACAATTTTGATCAGCTTATTTCAACGTTGGATAATTCCACTTATGGAACCCTTTAGTGTTTTGAGATATCCAAGATGGTAGCTCGTGGCAATCTTGACTGCCAAAACATAAATTTATGTTATCCTATCTCAAATATGGTACAGTCACTTTTAAAAAATGTTCATGAATTCAGACATTCTCATAAAGCTACTCAAGAGCTATATGTGCAATCCGACTCTAATTTTAAACTAATAAACTACATGGAAAATTACAAGCAAACTGCACCAACCATCATCTACTGTAATCAGATAGTTTGGTTTGACCGCCAATTTTATAACACATCCATAACACTGGGGAACACTCATTTTGTTGCATTTAAAAAAAGACCTTTCTATAGTCAATTTGAGTGTGTTGATTTCAAATCTGAAGTCGGTTTTTGTCTGCAAGCTACAAATTTTATGCAATTTGACATTTTTATTTATTTTTTAATTTTTCGTTATTATAGGAAATTATGGAATAGCTTATCAATTTGTTTGTGTATTTTATTCAGGTAGGAATTTGCGTTTGTAACTTTTGCGCTTGTACACTTCATCTGGACAATCTCGTTTAATGCTCCAGCAGTAGTCAGCCATCATACTTTTGTCCCAGCGCCCTTGGTAGCGTTCTTCCATGACCTTTAGGTCTTGGTGGAATCGTTCTCCTTGTTCGTCACTCGCAGCCCCCAGGTTGTCAGGGAACTTATCAAAGTGGCTGTTCAAAAAATGGACGTGAAAATGCTTATACATGGTTTACGCAAGTTCACATTTGTACAATTTCATTAACCTCAAATTGCATACAAACTAGAGCTTGTAGAGAAAAACTAATTTCAGATTTGAAATCAGCGCCTAAAACTCCTTCATAATCAGTTAAAATATCCAATGCAACTCAAAGTTACTGAAAAAAAAAGTGTTCCCCAGTGTAATCAGAAAGTACGGAGCACGATTTTGCGGTCGTAACGTAAACCAAACACACAGTTCAACATGTTGCTAACCCAAGTGCGCTACACAGCTGCTGATGCAATCACCCAAACTCTACTACTACTGCGACATAATGATTTACTAAATTGGTTACCTGATACACGTATTATTGGCGTACAAAATTACTAGCAGACCACAAAGTAACTGGGAATAACGTTGTTATGAAGAATTTCTTACATTTGTGTATGTGTGTATATATCTACATAAGCTTTTTATATTGTATCTACAGTTAGTATTTTATTTATGAAATCTTATGGGAACTACTGTTTTACAGTTGGAATAAAAGCTTTGAAATGTTTTAATATTCAGTGCTTCCATTTATTTTTATACTACGCGATATTTAGGTAATCCACGAATACTGAAGACAGTGAATCACACTTTGTAGTTTTATATTTTTAGTAGCATGAAAAGGCGTAGCCACAAGGTCTATTCTGGTAACTCTCGCAAGTAAAACTATCCTCTTTATAAATTTACGGTAAGGAAGAGGAGGAAATGGTCTAGTATTTTTGGTTAGACTAAATTAAATCGTTCATCGTTGCTGAAAAATACGTAAAATTAACTGATAGAAATATTCTTAACATTTGACCTCATGTAGTAGCGAGAAAAGAAAAAAATGTCAAAATGGGAACAACCGAGTATCGATCAAAACAGTGCAATTGTTGAAGGCACGCGACTTTGTGCTTTCAACACACTCGCAATAGAGGGTAACCTGTTCTACAAGGTATTCGGAAAGTCACTGTGCAGTTTTGTAATCATATTTTATTCAGTCTATTTCAAGCCAGCAACTGATAGCGGTGTTTAGAAACAAAATAAGAAGGATCCAGGCCTGTGTTGATGCCAACGGGGGTCACTTTCAACATTGTTTATAATTGTCATTCATATTTACCTCCTGTATTCTATATTGAAACATGTCTGTTAATAAATATATAAGTGCACAGTGACTTTCCGAACACCCTGTATTACTGTTACTAGTTTCATTAGTATTTTACCATTTACACTTTCTTTCCTTCATTTCTACGATATATTTAATTGCATATTAATTATAAATTATTTTTGTAAATCAAACAGCTTAGTAATTCAGGTTAATACGAGTAATTCCATTACACTCAACCGGTATGATCTACTTAATGGCTTAAATACAAGGCTATGAACATGAAGGTCCACGGTTCTGAATCCCGTTCTACAAAATCACACTCCGCGTTTTCGAGTCACCGGTACGTTTTCAGGGTAACGATCAAATCTCAATGTTCAATCAGAACAGTCAAGAGTTTGTCGGAGCATTTTTGGCTAGCAGCCTTCTCTGTATATTTTCATTCAAAATACCAGTTACAAATTAGCGACTGCTTGCAGAGATTTTCCTCATCTTCCTTTGTGCAATTTCCAAAACAAAATGTCTACACTACGCATTTATACTTAATTTAACAATTAATTACACCATTAAGTGTACATGAGATTAGGTTTTAAATAAGCAGGCAAAAATGTAAACTACCGAACATACCACATACTAAGAGCAGCCATAAACTTGTGCTCAACAAAATTACTTTGGTGACTACCTTAGCAACGTTTTGTCATGAAATTTAAATATCGCGTGGCATTATATCGAACGAAACATACAAATATTGATACAAGTTTGTTACACAAAACTATTCAAATTGGAGTTTACGCAACAATTCTTTAAAAGCTACCAAAATTAAAATACAATTGCATATACTTTAAAAGGAAATCTTTAATGGAAAAGTAAAACAAATTCTTTCTTTTAGAGCTATTTTTATCTCTGAATCATTTGATAGATAATTTAGTATAAAATAGTAGAGCCCTTGTACTTACAACTAACGACACCATACCTGTAGAATTAACTTGATGTTCCTTTTAATTAAAATTTCAGTTGCACTGTTGAGCTGTAGACTAAAGCTGACAAACTATTTTGAAAACAAATTAGCCTTAGTAATAATGTATCAATATACTCTTTCTAGTTAGTAAGTAAAAAAACCAAAACAATATATGAATCTGTACTACCTTTGAGGATTAAGAACTATTTTCTAAATCACTGTAACAAAAACATTTCTTCACGCACCCCTCTCTCTCTCCTACGCTCTTGTTTACCGAGTTTCAGGGACATCGAAAAAAGATGTTTGTTTGATATGAAGTTCCTGCCATCTGGTGACTAAAATCTAAGTACCTTCAACAAAAAATTTCACTATAATATAAAGGGAATAAAAAAAATGTCTTTTACTTATTTATATTTTGAATAAGTGTTTTATTGCAATTAGCTGATATGCTAATGAAAGGTTAAATACTATTCCAAATAAGTTACAATAATGTATGGGAGTAATTTTGAAAAGTTGTAAAGAATTGTGTCAAAAGGGGAAAAAGAGCAAAAATTGGAAAATATTAGAAGTTTGGTTTGAATTTCACGTAAAGTTACACAAGGGCTATCTGCGTTAGCCGTCCCTAATTTAGCAGTGTAAGACTAAAGGGAGGGTAGCTGGTCATCACCACTCACCACCAACTTTTGAGCTACTCTTACCAATGAATAGTGGGATTGAACATCACATTATAACGCTCCCACGGCTAAACGAGCGAGCATGTTTGGTGCAATGGGGATTCGAACCGGCGACCTTCAGATTACGAGTCGAACGCCTTAACCCGCCTGTCCATGCCGGGCCCCTATAATTTTTTTAAAGAACTCTTCCACTTGGAATCCCAATGGCACACACACACATATAATGGACATAAAATTAAATTTGATGGTAGACTGGCAGAGATTTTGATGAGTAATAATACTGAATCGGGTATACGCGTCCCCTACACTTCGTACAAAAATAAATAAATAATAAAAAGGAAACAAATAAGTATAATAATAACGATTTTATAAAGACAAGTAGAGATCAATTTATATACGTAATCTAGTTACCTGTGCAAATAAATACAATATCGATGCTACAAAAACTATTAAAAAATAAACTCAAAACTACAAAAACTGAGTTTCTTAAAATTAAATATATTATCTGTACAGTGGCTCAGACTAACATAATTTACACCGGTTTGCCAAAGTACATAAATTTTACTTTTTTTTTAATTTGAAGTAACTCGGTTTTTGTAGTTTGTACTTTTTTGTATCAATATGTACTTTTTGTAGCATAAAACTTTTCTTCATGAAATGTACAACATTTCTGTTATACTTGTGTAGCATATTGTAATTATAGTCTGTTATACCATTAACATTTCAGTACTACAGAGACGTCGTCTAGTTGCTTCTTATTAGAAAGTTATTGCGTACAACATTGAGTAGTAAGATAATCTTCACATATAACTGCGATAAAAATGAGAAAAAAAATCCCAAACTGAAAAAAAAATTAAAATATAGTGCCTATCAAGTTATACTTGAAGAGTTGGTGTCTGACCTGACATCAAACTAGACCTACTTCTGTTTCTCTTTCATAACTCCTACTGCCAGCCTTCCTCATGTAAAGCATACATTTCCAAATCTTTGCTTAAAATATTGCTCTGCATTCTTTCTCTTTAGGGCTTTCCATCCCATTTTAGTGTGACGATAAACATTCCTTTGTAACTGCTTTCAGACAAGTGAAGTAACTAGTGGAATTGGAACGCATTTAGATCAATCACACGACTGTTTATTACAGTTACGAGTACCTACCTCTCAGTTTTAGATTTTTTTCTTGGCAAAACAAAAAAAACCTCATGGAGATGGCACTTCCATGTAGAGAGTGTAACATACAAACACAAATGTTTTACTAGCCAACCCGTAGCCAACACTTACAAGGCCGCTATAATACAAATTTAATATCTTTAACCAACTTATAAACGATAAGTAACATTACTAACTTACGTGTTCTAAGGTAAATCATTTCTAAATTTAGGGTCCGCTTTCAGGGAATTCATATAAAAAATATCTTGGCGAAATACATGGGTTTTTTAGAGTTAGTTGAAAAGTTTCGCCTTTTTGCAAATCTCGTAGCCAAGATGTTTCATTTAGTACCAGTTATAAATACGTGCGACCAACGGTTTAGGAGGAGTTACGTGACACACACACCGATAGTCCAGAACTATTATATTTTTACTTTTCACTTTCATGATCAGTTCCGCTTTAACGCAAGACGATTCATATAGCACCATTTAGAAGTTAGTGAATCCAGCAGTTTAGAAGAAAAGATTTGGGGAATTCCTTGGGTTCTCCAAGAAAAGGGGTGAAAACATTTTACCTTTTTGCAAAGATCGGGACCAATACGATTCCTTTAGAAGTCGGTATGACCAACGGTTTAGGAGGTGTTTCGTAATACATAGACACCCAGTGAATGATAAGTGTTCTCTAATATCATACATAGACATCTATCAGCTACGTAACTTACGTAGATACATCTAAATAAATATTCTATCTATTTACGCACTAGAAGTACTTTCATGTTTCTGTTCTACTTTTTTGGTGAAAAAAGTAAATTTTCACATCCAAATTTGTTTACAATCAAATTTAAAAAAAACGTTTGCCATTAAAAATAAAATTTGAACCAACTGGTTATAGATTTTGATCTGGAAATGCCGTTACAACACAAACTATTTACAGGTATGCAATTTATACGCTTTTCTCAGTCGATGAGGGCCCTGTTGATTTTTTTGTCGCTGAAGCAGACAAAGTAGTGAGGATTGTTCGGAACTTAGTTTGAGAGAAGACGAAAACAGTTTGGATGTCAGATCCTCAAAATAGAGAAAAGCGTCAAAACGTGCACTAACATAGTTTGTTTTTTTCCCTGAAATGAGTCCTCCAGTACGTCTTATTCTGACGGATACCCAGTTTTTCATGATAGAGATTTTATTTCAACAATGCGTGTCTTTATTAATTAAAAAATTTTAGCACGTGGATTATGATAAATTATGATACAAAGAAATAGTATATACGTGTACATAGACATTTTTACTTAATCTTTCCCTTAAATACAAACTCTGATTTTGTTAATTAAAAGACTAATATCGAAAACGAAACATTGTTTAAGAGTATCTGTCATAAAGAATGTAATTTTAACATAACATGTGGAAAATAAGGGGCCATTTTATCTTTCACGAATATCCCTTACCCCTTACTTTCAAAAAATCTAATCAAAAGTACCTTAAGTATATAAAAAGTGAGGCCAAAAAAGGGATTGATTATGCGACTTAATTAAAGAAATAAAATCAAAATTGGTGCTTAAACTGACATCTACACTTATAACATTGTAACTAAACTGTCATCTACTCTTATAACATTGATAATAATCTTACAGATATTCATTTATGAGTTGCACAGTTCGCTTTTTTTTCTTTTTGTCAGTACGGGGCATGATGGTTGGTAAAACAAAAACCGCGGCCTGTGTAACTAATGAATGAATATTTCTGATTAGTTTAGATGCAAATTCAAAGTTTTTTAATACATATAACGAGTTTTGTCAGTACACACCAACAAACTACAGCAAGAAAGTGATATTTAGTAGTAATCCAAATTAGCAACCCTAGTATTCGGAACAGACCTATACTTTACAGAGCCAATCAGGTTCTTTGAAATATATATTGGTGGTTTTCTTCTCTAAAATAGTGTTGATAAATTTCTTTGTTGTAACGTCATAGAATTTAGATTAACAGTTTTTTGTCATCACCCGCATTCATACGATACAGCAGTATCAAGCATACTTATTTACACTAATTCCTGATAGAAACTGCTAATCTAATTTGCTTTTCCTAATCAATACATATGTATCTGGAGGTACTTCACTCTATAATTTTGCTTCTCAAAAATCAGCCTGTATAATTCAGTTGACAAAAATAACTAAAGACGGTCCACTTTACCCTTAGGTTTAATTGCACTAAAAAGTTTAGACTGGTAGACCACGTGACTTTTTTGCGTATGGGCCCACAAAAATTTTGGTCCAAATTGAGCGGTTTCTGTTGAATAACTTTACATATGTACCCTAATTTTAGGTTCTAAGATTGTATCCATGTCGTAAATTTTATTAAAGCCCATAAAAGTTAGATATGTTTTTCTGTCAAGTAAAATTTACATTCTTTCGGTGCGAATAAAGAAACGAAGAAACTCAATGAAAATCGGATATTTTATATCCTGTGTATTTCCTAAAGAATTGGCTTAAAATCTGGTATATGAAGTAAGAGACCAGTGGAGCATATCCACTAAAAATATGTGGTAGTCTGGATTACCACAGTTCGAGATACAAAAAGTTGAAAATCGCTAAACTATCACTTATGTTGATAACAAGTATCCTTAAGTTTGGTTTGGCTACATGATATACTGTCTTGTGTCTTGTAATAAAAGAAACTGAATAAATAAACCTAATATTTATTTTTTCCAGAAATCTTCCGATTTTATTCTTAAACTATTTGTGGTGAGTATGGTTTAGTAGTTAGTGTGTTTGTATATGAACCCGAGGGTCCATGTTTCACGCGTTGTCCTTGCAAAACCATACCCGCACTTAGGAGAAGTGGGAACGTTATCAAAGTGAAGGCCAAACTACTTTATTCGATTAGAGTAGGGCATGAGTTGGTTGTAAGTGTTTTGAGTAAATGTCTTCTATCTGGTCTATCAGATAAAAATTAGGGTCTGCTTGCGTATAGTCCTTCTCTAGATTTATGCGAATACCGAAACAAAGTTCTCAAGTTTGTACTTTGACCTAATTTTATGATCTATTAATTGCACTGTTAGATAAAACATTTTCATATAATTACATGTATTTACTTTTATGTTTTTTTAGAAAAACAATCAAACAAAAAAATGTGTCCTGAAGAGCATGCCACATGTTAGCCAAAGCCCTGTATTTAACACAATTACTTTGACCGCACCTTTACAACAGTTTTGTCATGAAAGTTGCAAGAACCTAGCGATATTATATGGAGTGAAATATTCAAGTACTGAAAAAAAAATTAAGAAAAGTTCAATTTATAGTTTACGCAACAATTCTTAAAAACAGCTCAACGAGAAAGATTTATTTTATATTTCCATTCAAGATGTCCCATTAAAATGTATGCTTTAGTAGGTTTTAATCTTTGAATCACGTGACAATTCAATACGAAATATTGTACTGGTGGATTCAGGGTTCAAACTACGAAATCAGACCTGTAGTATTAACTCGATTCCCTTTCAATAAAAATCTCGGATACAGTGCTGAGCTATGGTGATAAAACAAACTAGGCTTAGTAATAATATATACTTCCTATTCACTGAATGAAAAAAGATACCTTTATACAACCTATAATGTTCTGGTTTTATACACCATTGCAGCAGAAACGTTACTTCACTTCCATATGTAAAGCGTTCATCTCATCCATTATGTATTTAATTGTCCTGACAGAAGACTAAAAATGGGTGTCTATTTCAAAATCTTTCCTGTCATCTAGCGACTCAAGTCTAAGATACCCCTGAAAAAATAAAAAAAAGCTCCAGTTATGTTCTATAAGTGGTACATTCCAAATAGATTCTCCTCAGTGGTATGTTTCCAGATTTACAACGCTAGAAACTGGGCTTCAGTACTCGTGGTTGGCAGAGTACATATACTTCATTGTGTAGTTTTGTGATTAACTTTAACCAAACATTCCAATTATATATATATATATTTCGTATTTGTATTTTGAAATAATATTTTAATTATAAACAACAGCCATGTTAAGAAACAATTAAATGATATGTAAAAAGCCACTCAAAAGCAGCAAAAGTAAACATTTTTCCAGATAAGTGCCCAAAAGGTACAGGAATAATTTTTGAAAATTCGGGAAGAATTATCTGTCACGAATGAAAAAACACCTTAAATTGGGAAGGGAAAGAAAATTAAGAAAGAATAAATAAAAAGTTCTATATTTTTAACAATACTAATATATAACAGTCAGTGCGTTACAGTTAGAGCACAAAAAATAATTTTCTTTAAGGAACATAAATATTATACTGAGAACAAACTAAATTAATATAAATAAGTGAGAAATTATACATTTGTAAGCCATGTCAAAAAGTAACAGCTTACAATTTAATCAATTAAAAGGCCATCCATTTTATTTATTAATTCCTAAAATGTGTTATTTGATAATAAAGTATTTCTTAAGTTGTCACGAGGTTCCGAACTTTTTCATCAGGATTTTGGAAATAATTTCAAACTATACCAAAAGTAATTTAGCTCTTATATTCCACCTGTTTCTACTTGCTACGTTAACTCCAAATTAATCTCAGTGAGATATGGGGTTTTGAATTATTCATATTACTGAAAATCATTGTTGTTTTGTTAACTTGTTTGTTTAGAATTAAACATAAAACTACACAATGGACTATTTGTGCTCTGCTCACCACAGGTATCGAAACACGGTTTCTAGTGATGTAATCGTTGTTGGTAGTGCACAGCAACACAACGGACCATTTACATTTCGTCTCATACGAAGAATCGAACACTTACTTTTAGCGTTGTAAGTTCATAAACTTACCACTGAGCTGTTAGGGACGCTGTTTGAAGCATGAGAAAACATAATACACCTTCTTAAGAGTTATGAATTAAAAATAAATAAAATAAAGATTTGTGACCGATGACTATTGAAACTCGGGCAAATTTTGCATTCATCTCTTTTGCTGCTGTATTTGTATTTGTTTTTTTTCATCAGTTATCAATATATTCAATACCCTAGCAGTAGAGACGTCGCTAGGCACTTGCACACTTGTCCCATATCCTGATTAGATTTTAGTGTCTCGAATTCTCAGGTAGTGTTTTGAAAAATCATAATAGAAAAACCATGATCTATATCATACATAAACGAAGAGAATTCCAGGGACTATGAGCCCGAGCTCCGAATCTTTAAGTTTCCAGTGACGCCTCTGTTTAGCAGCTTACATACTTGGTTTGTTCATACACCCTAACTTTTCTATTCAGGAAGTAATCAGTTTTGGCATGAAGTTTTGATTATACATGATAATTCGAAACTAGTATTCTAAGCTGCAATACAGCTGCATATCTTTCTCTATCTACTCTGAATGCATTTGTTAAATAGTTGTCCATCTTCTATCTGTAATCATCGTTACGTAATATAATAATAATATGAAATTGATAATCATTTTTATAAACGGTGCTCTTACAAATAATATATCTGAGCGTGTACGTTGAAAATAAAGAGGATTAGTTGTAATTTACGATATTTAATTGAGTAAACTTCAAGTACTATAATTTAGAGTTAGATACATATCAGAAATGAATAAAGCTATCATCAACATATTAGTATAATATAACAAATATAGTGAACGCATCTTGCTTTGATTCATAAGTTCTTAGCATATGATCTACTTTCTAAACTGAAGTATAGAAATTAAAATATAAATAATAAATTTCAGTCGTTAGATTTCGTTAAAATGTAAAAGTTAACTACTTTTGCTTAATATTATAATTCAATTTTAATATATCATTGAATCCTGATAATATCTTCATAATAAAACAAACGTCATTTTTGCATGTGTGATAATATTTAAATATTAATAACTTGGTATTAATATTACTAATTAGAACTAGTAGTAATCTTTATGATAAGTACAAGTAATTTTTCACAGTTTTAGTAGTTTATTTACTAGCTTAATTAATTGATAGAAGATATGACTCTAAGTATTAATATTTATCTGAAGTTGAATTTATAAATTGTGAAAAACTTAATTTTAGTTAAATCTGCTAACACTAATACAGGCTTATTGTGTTAACACTTGCTAGCTAAACGGAAATTTATGGTGAGAGGTGTTGCGGAGAAAGGGGTATGGAACTAGTACTTAGGTGTCAGGATTGGGTTATGTTTAAAACATTTGGGCTGCTTAACTGTAATTTTCGAGATGTTTAGAAAGGTACACTGTACTTGTAGAACTTCCGTACGTGAGGATGAGTTAGAAGTAGCTTGTGGAGAATTGTTCTGTTCAATTTTATTTATTGGAGAGGGAAAGAGTAGTGGTGTGTGAACAAAAGCTGAAAGAAGTGAGCAAGAAAATACGAAAAAGGGATTGTTGTGGGTGAAGCTGACCATTAGCTTTACAAGAATGTACTATAATAAAAAAATGTAGTGGAGTTTTGATAGTAAGTTTAGATAACGTTTTGTTGCCAGTCTAACAAGTATGAACAGTTGACTGTTTCTAACAAGGAAGAAGATAGCCAAGAAGTATATGATACTTTATGACTAAAGTTGTCTGTAATGTGGAACACAGGAAGACTAAAACTTGAATTTTTTTCTTAGCCCTTAAATTACAGAACATTTAGAGTATGTTGACAGTTTTGGTTTTGTTATTCTAATGAAGGATTTAGAGAATTGAAATATGGAAGAGTTGCTTAGAGAGTACAGGGTTTCTTTGGGGTTTGAGGGATAGAAGGAGAAATGGCCTTGTAGATAGTGTACCTTCAGGCTAGGCACAGGATATGAGGTTTATCAAGGATATGCCTAAATAATTAAGTGGGCATGTGGAGATTTTTCAAAGTAAATTACATGAAATCTGTGTAGTTATTTTGCATAGTATTGGGGGAGGTTGAAAAACTAACAAGATATCTAGGATGAAGAAAATATAGTAAAATAAAAAGATTTAGAAAACATATTTTAAATATAAGTATAAACTAAGTATAAGTTTATGTGATGTTAGTCTAATGCTAGAAATATGAGAAACATACTATTTAAGTGTTCAAGTTGAAATGGAAGACTGATATAATTGAAATTACCAACCCTTGGTTAAATTTGGTGACCATGGGTAATAGGAATTGTTTTTAAATTTCAAGTTATAAGCTGGTTAACAGTGATAAACATTCTGCAATAGGGAGTGCAGTAACTTTATATATAGAATGAGTTGCAGTCTGTTGGACTGAATATGTAAAAATGGATGTGGAAAGGTTTAATCTACGAGTTACAGTTAGGGTGTTGAAGAGTAGAGAGTTTCTAACTAAATAGAGTGAGTGTAAAGTTAAAGCACAAAGACTTATAACAAAATAATATTATTCAGGTTGATTTCTTGTGTACATTTATATGTGGCATTAAGGGGTCAAAGTGTGTAAATGGTTTAACAGGCATTTCTCACTGCTGTTTGCAGGTGAAGTGAAAAACGTTATTTCTCTTTCTTTTTGTGAGGTAACATTTGTAAATCTGTTACTTGTTTTAGATTCTATTCTATTAACTGATATGTGGTTTACTCTATGAAGATTTGTTTTGAATGTTTAACTTGTTGCTATTTTAATTGGTTGTCAAAGAAACCAATCAAAACCTCCTGGTTGCCTAAAGGAAAAAAGTGGTATATTTGCTCTCTTTAAATAAAAAAAAAATAAAGTATTCCATTACTGATTGTTTTGTTTGCAGAAAATTAACTCGGATGTCATACAAATTATAAGCACTGTCTGACAGTTGGTTGTTTAATACACATTTGTATTGGAAAATGATGACAGTGAAATATATTGAAGGTTACCATGGGTCCACACTTAAATAATTAAATCACCTGGGTTGGAGCCAGGGTGAAATAACAGTTTATATAATGTTAGCTTTTGATATATGTATGTACATATTATTCACCTAAGCTTAGATGAACTGAAAATGAATATGCAGGAACTGAAAGTAAAATAAGAGTAATTTAACTAAAATATGAAAATTTGTTTACACATATTTAGGCTGATTTTCTCAAAAGAACTTTTGTACTTAAAAAGTACATTTATTGTTGTGAAGTCATTTCATTATGTGATCTATTATAAATACATCATCATCAAAGAACAAATTTCATATTGTTTTTAAATTCATTTCTGAAAAGGAAGTTAGAACTTTATAATCAGAAAAAGGGACATAGACTTTGTAATTTATTAAGTAACATCAACAACTGTAGAATTTTAACAAAAATTATTTCCTTCACTTTGTTAGAAAAACAAACAATCAGTGACAGAGTAAGATTAATATTTTCATAACTGTCGACTTTTGTGCTTCAGAATTCACACCAGATGCCCTTTAAGATACCAAATGTAAAAGACTTGGGTGTGATTTTTGTTAAGTCTACATGTCAGGTGTAAATATGTATTAATGAAATTTACAATCCATGTGAGTTTCATTCAAAAATTCATATTCCAGACTTGTGTATTTTTCTTCTATCTGTAGAGTAGTCCTAAATTGTAACAGATCTCTTGGGAAATTAATCTAAAACGTTTATTCATATGTTATTACATTTGCTTATGGAATCTAAAAATATAAATTAACACTTTATGTGAAAATCTAAGTTGTGAAACATCAAGCAAGCTACAACCATTTTCTTCCTTAAAATCTTTGATATAGTTAGGCATGAGATGTTATGTGCTATGTACATGAGTGTTTGTAATTTCAACACTACCAGAACTTTATAATTTTTTATTGTTTTGTTATAGGCTTATTTGTTGGAGATAAATAAACTGCTAAAAGCAAGTTTGCTTTTTGTATTATTTGAAAATCTTAAGTTGTCTAACAAATTTTTGAAAACACCAAAAAAAACATTATTTAGTGAAGGCCAGGGTTAGCTCTTGCTCTCTGGAATAAAGAAACCAGTACTGCATTAATTGATGTGACTTTAGAAATTTATCATGAAATCATTAGAAGTATAACTCACACAAATGTCTGTCCTTTCAATTTATAGATTTAGACATACTGAAAGACTTAAAACTTTTCTTTTCATGTTTGCATTTTGCAGTTATAGTAGTTAGGTAAATAAAAACAACTGACACTGTGAATATTTTCATTCGACAAGGAAACATTTTTTTTTATCACAAAAGGTAATACAGAAAGTTTGACAAGCCATGTGGTGTGTGACCTTACCTGGTTACATTGTTGGGTGTTATTGGATTATTGTCTCGAGGCAAATATGATGCATTTTGATTTATAAAATGCTCTTCAGAGGACATCTTGACAAATTATTTGCCTTATAGCAACAGTAAACAGAAGAGAAATAAAACAAACATATGAACCATATCTTATCAGTTTTAAAGTTTAGTGATTAGAGCACTTATTGCAGTGAAAATGTTCTGAGAAACAATAGAAATGGCTAAATAACTTCAACATTGAATAATGCTCACTTGACAAACCAATCTGGTGTCACATTTTCTACTTGTCTGTTTAAGTAGTATGGTTTTATCGGTGAAGCTGTTAAAAGTAATGAACTCAATAAGGTGACATTGTTTCACTTAAAGTACACTTTACTCAACTATACCTTTTTTCTTAACTTTTAGGAGACTAAGTGTGTTGAAAAATGCTAAATATAAAATTTTTATAAAACAACCAGAACAACTGACAGAACTGTAGACGACCCAGTATATTCAGGTCATGTTGTAGTTTTGTAATTATTACATAAAAATAACTAATTTCTATAATGGCAACCTGTTTGGGCTTATGGTGTGGTTATTTTGCTTTTTAGTATTTTTATTTTTATGTTAAGGGCATAGTACAGTCAACTTTCAGTAACCAGTTGATTTAATTATTACATTGAGAAAGTGTCCAAACCACTTTTCACTTTATTTGACAAGCTAGAACTGTGTGCCAAAACATTCAGATTATGAGTTAGAAAGTAAATATGATAGAAATTGTAGTTTTATATTAAGATGAAAATAACTAGAAATAACCAAAAATGTCATTTAAACTGACAACAAACAGAGAAGTCAGGTAAGAGAAGAAGACATAGTAATGATGTTGTCATTATCACACATTTGTGTGGTATATCTATATTTTCATCAAAAATCTTAGTACAAGACATATCTTTTACTAAGAATTTTGATGAAAAGATACAGATATACCACACAAAACTGAACACTAACAGAAACTGCAAGTGGGAATGTGGGTGTCTGAAGAAAATCTATGAACTTTAAAGCATGCTGAGATTACACATGCTCACTGCCTTCACACAGCTAAGTTTAGGAGATATAATCCAAAGAAAAGAACTTGAATGATGTAATAAAGTTTACTAGTCCTTGAAAAACGACCTTGCAGAAGTGAAAAGTTGGCTGCGTGAGTAAAGAAACAATTTTTACTACAAGTGTAAAGAACAAATCCACACAATAAATACAGAGTTTGAAAAAATTCTGGTCACTTAGACAAGCAAAAGAAGTTCTGCACTTTAGCAGCTTTTATGTTGGTTTAGTTAGTGAGGAAGATAAACACTTTTTGGAGGAACTCAGATACTGGATGTCAAGGAAACTGAAAGAATGTACAAGCAGTTTGTTTTATACACATCCAACATCTGTATGATGTAGACCAACAACATACTGTTGACAACAAAAGTTTGCACTTGAAAAATAATAACCACAATAGAACTACTTTTGTAGAGTTTTCAAACTAATGGCAAGTTGTCTGCTTGTTCAAGACAATATCTTTTAAGTTGTGTATGCTGTTAAACTCTGCTTGGTATCAAATAATGTCAGCCCGTAATAACTTTTATTGGTTTATATAGAGCATATTCCATAAGCTGCAAACAAATTTCTTAAGTAACATTAAAAACATTTTGAACATAACTTGATGAACTGAAATGTATTATACTGTAGTGAAGCTGATCCTGTGATGAGCTAGTTTACATTACGTCACTTCATGCTCTAGTAAAGCTGATCATATGAAGAGCTAGTCTGTGTTACACCATGTCATGCTGTAGTGAAGCTGATCCTGTGATGAGCTAGTTTACATTACGTCACTTCATGCTCTAGTAAAGCTGATCATATGAAGAGCTAGTCTGTGTTACACCATGTCATGCTGTAGTGAAGCTGATCCTGTGATGAGCTAGTTTACATTACGTCACTTCATGCTCTAGTAAAGCTGATCATATGAAGAGCTAGTCTGTGTTACACCATGTCATGCTGTAGTGAAGCTGATCCTGTGATGAGCTAGTTTACATTACGTCACTTCATGCTCTAGTAAAGCTGATCATATGAAGAGCTAGTCTGTGTTACACCATGTCATGCTGTAGTGAAGCTGATCCTGTGATGAGCTAGTTTACATTACGTCACTTCATGCTCTAGTAAAGCTGATCATATGAAGAGCTAGTCTGTGTTACACCCTGTCATGCTGTAGTGAAGCTGATCCTGTGATGAGCTAGTTTACATTACGTCACTTCATGCTCTAGTAAAGCTGATCATATGAAGAGCTAGTCTGTGTTACACCATGTCATGCTGTAGTGAAGCTGATCCTGTGATGAGCTAGTTTACATTACGTCACTTCATGCTCTAGTAAAGCTGATCATATGAAGAGCTAGTCTGTGTTACACCCTGTCATGCTGTAGTGAAGCTGATCCTGTGATGAGCTAGTTTACATTACATCACTTCATGCTCTAGTAAAGCTGATCATATGAAGAGCTAGTCTGTGTTACACCATGTCATGCTGTAGTGAAGCTGATCCTGTGATGAGCTAGTTTACATTACGTCACTTCATGCTCTAGTAAAGCTGATCATATGAAGAGCTAGTCTGTGTTACACCATGTCATGCTGTAGTGAAGCTGATCCTGTGATAACTTACTTTATATTACTACACATATCATACTGTGGTGAAATTGAGGCTTAGCATTATTATATTATTTGCTTTGGAATTAACCAAATGTTTTAGTTTTCATTAAAGATCTTTTAACTACCATATAGTAAGGATATTTTTCATGAATGTAGCATGAATCAACATACATACACACATAGATACAAATATCTGAGCAACTGGGAGTTGTGTTTGTATATGTTGTTCAGTTTGTAGAAATATTCCAATTCAACTATTCAGTGACAATCCAACAAACTGCATAAAGATGTGTTAGTTCCTGTGCTCAAAGGTACATGAAAAATATGAACTTAAGAGTGATAACACTGATTGTGTGTATTTTATTTGATCACTTAGTTTCCAAGAAGTTTTTGAACTGAAAGTTTTATAAAACAAGTTGCTTGTAATTTAACACTCCTACGAAAAGTGGGGCCTAATAGGCCCCAGAGCAACTTGAAAGGTTATTAATATTAGGCTAATAATTTTGTATTTAAATGAAATTGCCATTTAAATCCATTAATGAATGGATTAACGAGATTCCCACTGTCCCTATCTAGTGAAACCACAGCCAGGGGAACGGGCTTGGAGAAATCAGGACTAGAAACGTCTTTTCATAGGAGTGTTAAATAAGTTTTTATAACTCCCATACAAGAGAAGATTGCATTTCTTTAATAATCTAACATCAATGTATGATACAACAGAAAAACTACTGAAATTGTAAAAATTGTTTTATACAAGGCTCGAGACTCACACAGTGATACATTCTCTGTCTCAAAATCACTAAACTTAAAATTATTTGGTGCATAGAGATTTGTGTGGTGTAAAGAGGCCAGGTTTCTGTAATAACAGCTATTTCACTGTTTCTTCAAGTTTATGAAATTAAATCATTTTGACACCCTCAGAAGATTGACTTACCAAGTCCCCTGCAAAGTTGTTTTAATTTTTAACTAGTTCTGCTTTTAGAGTTGTGGAAAGTAAGTATTAACTAAATGTATTAAAGTGTTTGGTGTTGTCTTTTGACAGATCAGGTGAAATTCTCGTGTCAAGAGTTAGTACTACTTTTTTAGTAAAATATTTAGCTTAAAAATTATTCCAAATTGGTCTGTAAAGCTAGTAATTTTGACACAAGAAAGAACTGAATTCCAGATTTTAACATTTCTAGTGCAGTAATAATTATTTAAATGCAGGATTATTGTTTAAAATATCTTATTTGTAATGTTACTACACAAAGTGGGAAATGTATCAATTACGTTATTTATTTAATATTTTTCATTTTGTCTCGTGCATCATTTCAGTGGTAAACTTTCATTACTATAGAACACAAGTTGATATTTTCAACTTTCTCTGTTGCTTCAATTGAGAAACCTAAATTTCTAGAAACCAAAAGTATTTTTGTTATGCAGAAAATAAAGTTATATGCTTTTATATAAGTTTTCTTGAGTGGTTAATAATTTAAAAAAATGAAGAGGGTACCAGTATTTGTGGTACTTGTGTTCATTAATAACTGATTGCAGTACAATCAACACAATAGTACTACAGCCTAGCATTAAATTTTGCAAGATTACCAATATAACATGATAATCTTATCAATAAATATTTCCAGGACATGTTTTGGGTTGCTTCACAAAAAATAACGTTTCATTGAACACATTTTTAAAACAGTTATTTACACTGCTATGTTCAATATAGTACGCAAATAATTTCATAGATAAATTAATCTTTTAATGCTTTATGGTTCTTCGAAATTCATTCTTTCAAAACTTTTAAAGGCTATCGGAAAGTTGACTAGAAAGTTACAGTGATATAGATTTGTCATTAACAGTTATAATGTTACTGTGGTAAGCCTAACTTAAGACTTAACATTATAATCCACCACCACCCCTCAAAGGTTAAAAGTAACGTTGTTGGAGGAACAATTATTTGAGTAAATTCATAATTATAATAGTAAATGCAAAGTTTTGATAGAATATGAGTTATATTACATGAAGTAAATTTAGGTTAAAATGTGTTGGAGAAGTATCGTTTAAAACCTGAAAATGTTAAGAGAGAAATACAAGTATGTAAAGCCTCACGCTAGTACAGCGGTAAGTACAACGCTAAAATCAAGGAATCGATTCCCCTCGGTGGGCTCAGCAGATAGCTCTATGTAGCTTTGGCAAAAGAAAACACACACACACTGATACAAAACTTTAAAGTAAAGGCTTGGCATGGCCAGGTGGGTTAAGGAGTTCGACTCGTAATCCGAGGCAGGCGGGTTCGAATCCCGGTCGCACCAAACATGCTCGCCCTTTCATCCGTTGGGGCGTTATAATGTTACGGTCAATCCCACTATTCGTTGGTGAAAGAGTAGCCCAAAAGTTGGTGGTGGGTGGTGATGACTAGCTGCCTTCCCTCTAGTCTTACATTGCTGAATTAGGGACGGCTAGCACAGATAGCCTTTGAGTAGCTTTGTGCGAAATTCTAAAAATAAAATTTAAATTAAAGAAACAATATCAACAAAGTAAATATTAGAGCATTCAAACTCTCATGTTGTGGACAAGGAATTTTAAACGAAACCTTTATCTCTTCAGGATTAGTAGAAATAAGTGTTTGCTTTTGTTATATGATACAACAGAAATAACATTTAATTATACAAATGAAGAATATAAATGCAAGTTTAACTTTAACAAGAAGGAATCCTCAATAACCGCGGCACATGAAATTAATTCGGCAGGATTAAAATAAATTAATCTATGATGCAAATTATTGCCTCCACAACATCCGATGGCAACTCATTCACCCTATTTGAAAAATAAAATTGTCTTATTTGAAAACGGCTTCCACTTTGCTTAAATCTATATTTGTTTCCCCTAGTTCTATAATTCTCGCTGTTAAATATGATGAAAATACTGATACATCAACATTATAAGTTCCTTTTACAATTGTAACGGCGTTACTAATGTTTATTAATTGTAATATCGATGTCTGTTTTAGTTAAATATATATTTAGAAATGCGTGCAACTTATACTGTTAAATATGTATTGTGAAATTCTCGCCTATTCATTAAGTTTCTAGAAGATACTCGAGTGTAAGAATCAACAATGTAAAATTTTTCGTAAGTACAAGCGTATCAACAGTATTGTTGCCTTAGCTGAAATTTCTAAAAACTCTCCTCTCAAGCATATAAAAGGTTACAAACGCAACACAAAGAGACAGTTTTATATTGTTGGTTTTGCCTCAATTAGTAGGGAAGCTATAACTGTTTTAAATGCTTATCGAATCGAGAAACTACAGATATTTGACCAGGAACGTTTATAGATTTCAACCTCTATAAACCGTTTAACTTTTGACATTAGATTTCTGTGAGACCATTAGATATATTTGTCGGTTTCATGAGTTTTTCTGTGCTTTACTTTCTCGACCCTTAATTTGTACAACGTTTGATAATAAAAAAAAATAAGGACCTGCGTAACCCTTTCAGACAACCATATGTTTCTCAATATATAATACATGAAACTTTGTGTATTTTGTTTTTATTGAGTTAAGTCTTTTCGCGCTGTCCACTCTTTAAATGATGTCTTACTGTCATGGAAAGTTATCAAGGACTGCGTTATATTATCGTCTACGTTATTTTTTTATTGACGTGTTACTTTATCTTTGTCTAATCCTGTAAATTATACTTTGTCTTCTTCTGATATTTTTTTTCAGAATAATCTGAAATTCATCCTTGACATGACAGCTGTCTGTGGTTCCTAGAAGTGTTTTTTTCTTACGGTGTTCTGAAAATTCGATTTTGAAGAGGACTGTCATATTTTGCTCTTATCTGTGTATTATTATTGTTACTTCTAAAAATTAACCTTAGTGGTATAGCAGAAGTTAAACTCATGCAATATTGAAGTGCTTTTCTTCTTCTCACATTCCCTAGATTTCTTCTGAAGACGAAGAATTCAGATGTTTGACAAGTGAACCGTTAACTCAGCTGACAAAAATGTACACTATTTCTTTTTTCCAGAATGCTGATTTTTGTTGTTATCTATAAATATAAAAGTTCCCTTCTCAGCGTGTTTTCATCAGTTTATATATTCCATATCTTTTCTTGTAGTACATCTAGTTCCAGTCCTTTTGAATCTCGTTAGATTTCTCGTTTTCGTATCTTGATCAATCAATTGTTTCGTTCATGCCAGAAGGTGGTTTCTTGTGTACAGTGTGGCACGAATATCTGCGACATTACATTTACATTGGTTTGTTTCTGATAAGGGTTGTTTTACAGTTGACTCTGATAGCCAAAACTTACCTTTCATATGCCTACCACCACTACAAATTCAAAGGATCAGTGGAAAATGTACCAGCAAGATATAGCAGTCAGTCAATATCAGACAACGTCATCGTTTTCTTCAATTCTTTAAATATTTATTTTCACCTAATACCGGCAGTTTCAACTATTAATTAAATAAAATTGTTTGTTATAACTTGTATGTAAACCACCAAGTTTTAACCCAAAATAATTAAATGAAACTGAATATCGCTTGTCCGTGTTTATTGGTCACTCATGTGATATTACTAAACTTGACTACAAAATTATATTCATCATGTTGATTGCACAATGATAAGAGATAACACAGACCTTTGTGTTTGAATTTGTCATATTAATTGGTCATTGGCGAGATAGATGTTAACAAAGTTCGTTAATTTTTTTACACTTGTAAATACATAGCTCCAAAAACCCAAGTTCAATATTGGTCTCTTTCAGAAGGTCCACAACTTAGAATCATTTTAGCCTCACTACTATTTTAATATAATTCTGGGACTTCTTTACAAAATCATTCAAAACTATAACTTTAGTAATTAAACCCGAAGGAAAGAATGATAGGGAAGCAAAGCAGTGACGATTGGTGCTAACCATTAGCAGAGTGTTCATTGGACCAATGAAATTTGTTAAAATTTACAACTCTCGTAAAGTAATATCTCGTGACTATAACTTCAAATCTAAGCAACTTATCCTTTAAACCTGAGTCATAATGGCCATTAGGGGCCAGAGGGTTTGTTATAATTTCACGACTAGTAATAGCAAGTATTACGTGTCTGGAACGCATAATGTTAGTGATATGAATTACGATTTAAAGGTGCTAACAACATACATATTCAACAACAACTTTGATGGTAGCGTGTGCACTAAACACTCTCCTGCTAGTGTGTGGGCTGAAAAAATTCTTCCAGGGTTCGCTATGAGGTATTGTAGTATGGCTACTAAACTATCTTACCAGCAAGACAGAGGAAGCTATCTTGGATTAAATTTGATTACGAATGTCGAATGGCCTAACTTAAAAAATATAATTTGCAGTCGGTAATGAAAACAACAACATTATTACAAACACCAAATGTACAGGTTTTGACAAGCTTTTATCATCACCAGGTACATCAGTAGAATTTGGTATGTTTCCAAACAAATTTATTAAACATCAGACTTCTACTTTTTTTAACGGTTAAAAAAACAATTAAATATTACTATTTAATTTAGCGGTTGTTATGAATTCCTTCTCAATTTTATAATACTTTGAATGCAAAACTTCTATGTAGTTCTGACGTACCTGACCATCCACAGTCAAATGCATATTTATATGTATGTATAAATCAGCAGAGATTGGGCTACGGCTGTATCATAAATATTACCTAGAATAATTTTACAACGCTGTCTTTTATGTTTATTTTCATACAATTGAAAGAAATATCTACAGGCAGACAAACAAAAACTTCATTGGAATAAAACAGAACATAACGAAAAGATAATTTTGCCATCTATTGAAAAACGGAGAATATTATTATCACAGAGTTTGTTTTTTACTAAAACGTAGTGTCCTCTAGTAGTTAATATAGAACCCATTATCTTAAAAATATGAAAATGTTAATGGTTTGTGTTTCAACTTTCCTCCTGCCCGCGTCGTTGAAATGCACCATCTGATCATGTAGAGTTGTATAAAGATCGTGACATCTAAGTTAACTCACTCACACACATACACTCAACTCTTACTTTAGTTAAGTGATGAATTGAAAAACAGACACAGCTTTAATTGATTTAGATGGTTGATAATGATAGGCTTGTTTTAAAAGCAGTTCTCCGCTGTATAATTAACACCAATCACTTCGTTGAATTTGCACAACAGGTTTACTAGCAGTGACTTTTCAACTAGTATCTCCTGAGGATATATAACAAGAAAAGTTGCGAGTCCAGTGCCCTCATTACCAGAAAATGTTTACCACACAAACAAAATATCTTAAATGTTGATATTCATTGCAGGCAAGAGGGATAAATCCAGGAGGTATTTACCTTTGGACTTCTGGCCTTAAATAATATGACGACGTAAGTATTGTTGACCATTGATATTTCTTGTCCTTTGTAGTGACCACTAGATGTTTTCAGGTGTTCAATATTTTGCCTGTACCTCTGACTTCTTAGTATACTTGTATTATAAGTTTTTCTTTCTATTCCCCAAAGAAATGATTTATCGCTATATATATTTTTTATTTGCTCTTCCACATGTGTTTTGTTTTATTTTGTGTATTTATTTATTCATCATTGTTATATACAGCTAAATAGTCTAATTTTTGTCTACTTCTGATTGGTGCAGACATAACAAATTGATTATTATCATTTACATATGTATATTCCAACACAATATTTAATAAAATAGCGACACTCTTTCCCCACGTATATAAAATGAGAAATGTTATATCCAGACTACGTTATTATTTCTGTATAAAACGGCTGGTATGGATAGAGAAAGCACTATGTAGAGGAGCGAACAACGTTTCGACCTTCTTCGGTCATCGTCTGGCCAATATTTTTATGATACATATTGAAACACAAGCAATTAACACAGCATTACATCCACCACTATACTAGTGTAGACGACACAATTGCGGGATTCACATCTACAGAACACACACTTAATTTTTTCAATCACTTTAACTTTATACATCCCAACATTAACTTCACATGTGAACAGGAAGAAAGCAACCAAATATCATTTCTTAACCTCAAAATTACCAGAACCGACACACAATTTAAAACAGAAATTCACCGAAAAATCACCCACACTGGACTATACATTCCTTGGGACTCAGCACATGAAACAAAACAAAAACTCAACATACTAAGAAACCAAATAAACAGCCATAAAACTATGCTCACCAGATAAAATTAACGACGAATTAAACAAAATAAAACACTACTTCATCAACAAGTTTCCTCCACAAACTGTAGAAAACATTATACGCACACACCTAGTCAAAAGCAAATTCAACTAACAAAAGTAAATATACCACACGATTTAAAAAAAAAAAAAATCATGAAACCACATATTCCCGACATCAGCAGAAAAGTAAACAATATTTGGCAAAAACTAGTAACAAAATATGACATTCCAGTTAATACCAAATTTATTCAAAAACCAGGCACAAAACTAAGGTCTATACTATGTAAAAACTACACTGACAAACACAACACCAACATTATTTATAAAATACAATGTGATAACTGCCACGACTTCTATATTGGTGAAACAAGTAGAAAAATGGAGACCAGATTCACAGAACACAAAATGTCACCTTCACACGTTTTCGAACACTGCAAATAAAATAAACACAATATAACCATAGAAATCACCTAAATCAAGAAACAATTATAAACAAACGCAAAATTAAAGAAGCCTTACTTATACAAAAAATCTAGCCCAAAATAAACCAATACAAAGGAACACCTTTATACCTATATTAATAAATATAATCCAACATCTAAGCACGCCCTCTACATTCCTACACTCAATTACACAACCGCCTTCAAACATGTGGTCAGTTATCGGTCAGTTACTTCTTTCTTTGTGAACCTGGCGATGACCGAAGAAACTCCTCTACATAGTGCTTTCTCTACCCACACCAGCTGTTTTTACATATGTAATTTTCTTTACAAGTGAGTTTTCTCGTCATAACGGATTACGTTATTGTTTCCTTGTAATCACATGGTCTATTGTAATGCGTTCCATCAGAACTCTGTCGATTCGGATACCATTATATAACTTACCGCGTGCGGTTTACAAGAAGTAGAAGTATTTCAGTCTTGGTTGAGATCCTAAAGAAATTACTGATCCAAATATTGAAAGTGAAACCGAAAATCAAAACTCAAACTACACTCTCTTGGTAAAATGTTTCGTCTGTTGGCACAAGATAAATTATCGGGTCGTTTTTACCAGTTGTCTGCTTTATTCTTGTCGGATTGTTTGAAATTAATCCGTAAAAAGATATATCACGTATAGGATTAACTTGTAGTTAAAATAACGTGAAAAGTGTGAAAAATCCAATAAAATATTTTTTTGCAAGAACATAAAGTAGTATTTCAGAACGTTCTGTACTCTAATTAATAATAAATCAGGTAGTTAGACTGTGTAACTTGAGCTATAAGGACGTATTTCAGACAAACGCTTGCGTGATGAAAAGAGCTCAGTATAAAATAGATGAAGTGACGTAAATTCAGACGATCTCGAATACTTCATATGTGAAATTAGGCTGCAACTTTTATAACGCATCCACGGCCTCCAAGTGCAGAGTGTGATTGTACGACAACGAGAAGTGAGCCATGAACTCTCGGATTTAGTCTGTTCACTGTTATTATGATGTTAAAAGCTACTATCAAAGGGTTAATATCAGTTAATAAGGCTTCTTAAACGTGATAGCTGGAGGTATATAGTTTAAGGCAGAACAAAAGAAAACCATAATTGGTAGGAAAACGCTCTGTAAGCTCTTCCTTATGCCTATAAATTGCTGTTATTATCAAATGTACTTCCTCACTCAAGATAAAGTCATGTAAGTTTAACATTAAACTGCTGGTTTTCATTTGGATTTCGTTGGTACTTTTCACAATTTTCATTATATCAAAATAATGTAACATAACTTTTAATTATCCCGCTATATATATGTAAACACTTTGAAGGTTTTGTGAGGTTATTTTATAAACAATTCACAAAACATACCACACCACGCTAAATTATTCTAATAACTATACTTAGAGGGGTAGGTAGCGTAAGGCCAAACAAAACCAGTTACACCTAAAGAGTTCTGTAACGTTAGGCCAAACAAAATCAGTTACACTTGAAGGGTTGTGTAGAGGGATTATTCTCACATCAAGCAACCACAAACCTAGTGAAATGATTTGTTTAACAACTAAAACTTTATTTCATTTTCTGAAACGAACTAGTATATAAACACCACAAAATGTGAACCACTGATAAAATATAGCTCCATTCTCCGAGGATGTGAAAAACAGCTTTCAATAAATCGATTCTATTTTGTGTTGTTTTGGATATTTGCGCAAAACTGTACAAGGACTATCTACTCTAGTTCTCCCTGATTTTGCACTATAAAACTAGATAGCGTCAACTTTTAAGCTACTCTCTGGTTGAAGGTCTGATATGTCACACTCTGGTACCCTACATAAGGGCTGGCCTCGTATCCCTAAGAACTTAAAAATGAAAGTAAAATATAACGATATGTTAACCATACTATAACTGCCGCATTCAGTGCCGCAGAGCAGAGGAAGGCCTTTTGACCAATATTAGGGCTCATCAGGTTGACTGGGGTAAAACAGTTACAGTTATAAATAGTGTTTTTGTTTATACTTGTTAAACACAGGTAAAGGTAATACCTTTTCACAACAGTTGTGAATCTTCATATAATGTATTTCTTTAAAAATATGTTCGATCATTACAAGCACTATTAAATACAGGCTATAGCGATAGGCTTAATATGTGAAGTATATCTTTATATTTACGTCATCATATAGTGTGCATTTCTTTATCACATCATGAAGATTTTTTTAAACATAATTGTGAAATAAACGCAAATTTTGGCAGCGAATACGTATAGATAGCTAGTCTTAGTTGGAAAATACACTTCCTTCCTTGTCGTGCTAGGAAAGTGTGCAACAGAAGTGATAATACTTAAGAAACCGATAGAAATAACAACAACATTACAGTTATTCTTGTAATCACAGTTTTACTGTCTATATTCTGGTTATACTAGCCAATTATTTGTATTATTATTATTGTATTATCAGCAGCTCCAAAAGGTTCTTTCGGGAAAAACTCATTGATGTACCGATACAGGGCGTAACTAAATGATCCAGTCATGGCGCTACTATCGTATCTCTTGTCTCATAAGTTCTAGGTTAGTCACCAATTGGAAAATATGTTCAATCAGTTGGTTCTGTCTACTTCCAGGTCAGACAAAGTTGCGTCACTGGTAGAAAATTTATGACTTGAAAATACCGACCACTTGGTAACAACTTCTAGCTCGCTGTTCAGTAAGGGAGATATATCGTGTGTGTGCGTGCATGTGTATTCAAGGGAACGCCTTCGTATAACGGGCTTATGCTTACCTATAGGCGTAATTTGTTGCATCCTGTCGGTAGAGAGCAGTGGGTGTTTGTTTTGCGTCCCCGCCCACCCTTCACTTGAGTATTTCTGATTTAAATATGAAAGTTGTATGCCACAAGCTAGACCACTGTCTAGTAATTTAATCACTTCTCTAGACTAGTAAGTTACTCCAGAATTAAATCTTCATAAATTAAGGACATCACTACTGATTTCAATGTGAACAGTAGAATCGTCGTAAAACTGCAAACTGGTCAACGCCCCCAATGGGCGCCTTCGGTACTATTTTAAATTTATTCTAACTACACCGAAGGGAAATTATGTGTATCTATAGAAGCGTCTTACTTTAAAACGTTAAAATAACAAGAAATTACTGAGAAACAAATCATCTAACAACATAAGACCTGAATACTTTCAGTTGAATACCAAATCATTAAATAAAACCTTTTACTAACAAGTCGTTTTAAACAACGTATTTTTGATGTACGGTTTTCCAGTATACGTTTGCCAAGTTTGTTAGATGTTGAATCAGTAAAGGGTCTTGTGTTTTCAACCTGATCAATAACGTAAATGAAGTACAAGTTAAACGGGTCTTAAGATTCAGTCGTACTCATTAGTAATTTAGAACAGTTGGACGAAAAAACAGTAATTAAATACCTAGGGATCACAGTGACGTTAGTGACGTACTTACAACTGTAAGTTGTAATCTGTGACTTTCCGATCTGTAACTTAAAATTTCTTAATCTAGATATAGGTAGGTTACGATAAAACACTCTCTAAAGATACTAACTCTTTGTGTTTCATACGATTTTTGCCAAAATAACTATATTTTCTCTAAAGCTGACACCTAAATTTTACATTATTTCTTTCCCAACTGAAAATGGACTGCTAAGTAGTCTCGCTGAACGATGTAAAAATTTGTAAATAATTATATATCTTATAGTTTCGGTTAAAATGGTCATGTTCATAACATAAACATTATGGTAGTGTAATACGTATGCCTCTGTGTGCGTTAACAAATGCCAATGCATCGAACTATCGATTTTTAATTGTGTATACTAGCATTTTTATTTACTATGTTTAATCCTACTGTCAGAAACGCCGCATCCATTTTTGTTTGTAATTACTAATCGAAGATTCCATAGCTCATTGAAAAAGAAATGATAGAAACTAAATATTTGCGGAAAAAAAACGTTTTTGGTTTGTTGTTGTTTTTTTAATTCAGCACAAAGATACACAGTGGGCTATCTGTGCTCTGCCCACCACGGGTATCGAAACCAGGTTTTTAGTGTTGTAAATACGCAGACATACCGCTGAGCCACTGGTGAAAGTGCTGCATAGGAAAAGTGTTCTGATTGTGCTCTGAACTTATTACATCAAAATGATTCAATGTGCAGAGTTAAAATTTGTTATCACTTTTACTGATACAAGCTGTGATGTTTTTATACGTTAAAATGGATACCGTTTATTGTAAAAAATATAGCTTTTTTAATGACTCCAGTTTCTCAGTACTAAACTGAAAAAAATACACCAATAAAGATATAATTAAACCCTCACGTGCTGTTCTAGAGAAAGTCGTGTTCATGTGTTACCAGCACTTTTATTTAAAATTGTGATCTGTGATAAAGAAATGATTGATGTACATGTAGTTATTTTTCTGTCTGAATCTTGAATACTCAAAGTGTGGAGTTTTTGTTTGTAGTGCTATTCAATAGATGGCATAGAAGTTTTGACAAATTATCGTATACTTCTTTTATTAAAACATTTGACATCTTTACTAGGTCACTGAAAGAGAACTGTCGATCGATATTTTTATGTAAGCTCTTACTATATATAATCTGATTTTGAAGGTTTCTAAATGGTCAAAATAAATATTTCAATAAAAAGAACGTACGGTTACATAAAATAGAGATGATATATTGCTAAGATTTACATTACATGAAGAGAATTATGTCGACTATTTTAGTGTCACTCTGTGCTATATATATCCTAATTTGTTTCTCCAAGTTTATCGTCAAACAACACGAAATACGAAATGAACTACGATTACATTCATATGTTAGAATTAGTTCACAGTCTTAGATAGGTTATTGAACGTATTCTAAAGGCGGGTTTATTCCAGTTTCATTACACAAACCAATCGTCTTTAGAATATATTTTTATTTCAAGTGAGTTTATCGTCATTATGAGGTTACTGAATAATTCAAGAGTTCGAGTTCAACAGAGGTAAAAGCGTAAAAAAAAAAATCAGATCACGTGATAAAGTTCTAGAATAGATAAGTAGATAGTCTTGGCACAATCTTTTCCAACACTTCCGAATCTACCAATATTTGTCCTTCTGTTATCTTTTTATATAAAAAAATATTTCCGAACAGAATCTATATATGTAAGTAAAATGAATAAATAAACTTTTTAAACTCAGAAAATCGTATGAAAGCATTTAAACACTAGAAGAGTTTGGTGACCTGTTCCTAGAAATTGGTATAATAAATCACATTAAATGAATGTACTTGTTATTTGATACTTTTTCAACTAAATTTTGAAACCGTCGAGTTTTCTGTTTTTTAATCTAATATTAGCGCATATAAGAGCGTTTGAAGACAAAGAAACGCTGATTCTTAACCAAGTGGAAACACAACTTCATCACACTAAACCTGAATATTTGTGTATCAGGCAACATCGGTGATTTATAGTGTAAGTGTTACAACTTGCTTAACTGGAATAAATAAATAAAAGGCCAGTTACACGGATCTCCTGAATTAGTTATGAGTATTTTTTTCACAGTACTTAGAAGTACTTGTTTTATCAAACAAGTTGTCTGTTGTTGTTTGTTTTTTTTTAATTTCGGGGAAAGCTACTCGGGTTTTTTTTTTTGCGCTAGCCGTCCCTAATTTAGCAGTGTAAGACTAGAGGAAAGGCAGCTAGTCATCACCACCCACCGCTAACTCTTGGGCTACTCTTTTACCAACAAATAGTGGGATTGACTATCACATTATAACGCCTCCACGGCTAAAAGGGCGACCATGTTTGGCGCAACGGGAATGCAAGTTGTTTGTATTTTAAATCAGTTTTCTATAACTTCCATACAAGAGAAGATTGTATTTCTTTAATAATCTTACATCAATGTATGATACAACAGATAAAACTACTCCTGAAACTGTAAAGGTTATTTTGTATAAGTCTTGAGACTCACACAGTGATACATTCTCTGTCACAAAGTCACTGAACTTAAATGATTTGGTGCATAGAGATTTGTGTGATGTAAAGAAGCCAGGTCTCTGTGATAATACCTATTTCATTGTTTTTTGGAATTTATGAAATTAAATAATTTTGACACCCTCAAAAGATTGATTTACCAAGTCCCCTACAAAGTTGTTTTAATTTTTAACTAGTTCTGCTTTTTAGAGTTGTAGAAAGTAAGAAAAACTAAATGTATTAAAGTGTTTGGTGTTGTCTTTTGACAGATTAGGTAAAATTCTCGTGTCAAGACTTAGTATTATTTTTTAGTAAAATATTTAGCTTAAAAATTATTCCAAATTGGTCTGTAAAGCTAGTAATTTTGGCAGTCTGTGCTCTGTTATAGTAAAGCCACATCGGGCTATCTGCTGAGTCCACCAAGGGGAATCGAACCGCTAATTTTAGCGTTATAAGTCCGTTGACTTATCTCTGTACCAGTTGGGGACAATTTTGACACAAGAAAGAACTGAATTCCAGATTTTAACATTGCTAGTGCAGTAATAATTATTTAAATGCAGGATTATTGTTTAAAATATCTTATTTGTAATGTTACTACACAAAGTGGGAAATGTATCAATTACGTTATTTATTTAATATTTTTCATTTTGTCTCGTGCATCATTTCAGTGGTAAACTTTCATTACTATAGAACATGTACATTATTTTGTATCCACGCCACTGATCCAGGAAATAAATTATTCATTGGAGAATAATTTCGTATCCTGTTGGCTTGACTTTTAGTTGAACTAAAAAAACAAGACACGTAATGAAGTGACCAAACATATAATAAAAACGTGAAATGTACGATCCGCAGAATAGGCGTTGTGGCTTTCAAACTTCAACTGATGAGTTTTTTGTTTTTTTGAATTTCGCACAAAGCTACTCGAGGGCTATCTGTGATAGCCGTCCCTAATTTAGCAGTGTAAGACTAGAAGGAAGGCAGATAGTCATCACCACCCACCGCCAACTCTTGGGCTGCTCTTTTACCAACGAATAGTGGGATTGACCGTCACATTATACACCCCCACGGCTGGGAGGGCGAGCATGTTTAGCGCGACGCGAACCCGCGACCCTCGGATTACGAGTCGCACGCCTTACGCGCTTGGCCATGCCGGGCCTCAACTGATGAGAGAAGTGAAGTTGGAAGCAAAATAGTTACTGAAAATGGCGTCAGTAATGAAGTAAGCATTTCCGCTTTCAACTCGCGACATTGATGTCATGGCAACACGTTCTGATTTTACGGCAACACTTTCTTTATAACGTGCTAGTTACAGTTTTTCGTTTCTCATTTTGTCGCTGTGATAATTTTTTTCGTTTTTAACACCTGAAAGATACACTATTTAGAAATGAATCATTTCTGTACGTTGGTAAAATAACCTTAACCAATAAACAAACAGAACTGAGTCTGTATTGTCATGACTCTTAACGATTGTGAAATATTAAACATTTTAACAGGCTCATTACGAGTACCAGTTTCGAACCGTCGTATTACAGTTCTCTTGTCCGTTGGACGAATATAATTTTATAGTGTGTTTAATGACACTTTTACACTAATCGTTTGTTCTTGAGTGTTACAGGTCTAGTATCGTTTGTCCGTTTGTTAAACCGGATTTCTGGACGCATTAGAAGCCTCTATCTCATGTCCGTTTGACGGATTTGGCTATATACGTTGACTCGCCTCTCTTACCAATAAGACGCAATAATATCTTTATATGTTTTAAATAAATGGATAAATGATGTGTCTGCTTATGCACCGTTTATCTGTATGATGACTTAAAGTATGCATATTTAATTACGTTGTTCACTCAAATACTTTGTGCCATGAATTATTTGCCAGACATTTCGCTGTTGGAGAAGCTAAAATATTTAATGATATAAGTCGTAGAATTAAGTCAGTAATTTCAAGTACACTTGTTTTGTTTTCAACTTGCAGCTATTTAGAAAAAACAACAACTAAGAAACAATATATTAAACAAGTGAAAAAGAGAGAAATTAAGTACAATAAAATGTCCACTAGATGACGCTTCTTCACAGATTAGATTACATTTGATTTCTTTTGAATTTCACGCAAAGCTACCATCGGGCTATCTGCACTAGACATCTCTAATTTAGCAGTGTGAGACTGGAGAGAAGGCAGCTAGTCTTCACTGCTCACCGCCAACTCTTGGACTACTCTTTTATAAAAGAATAATGGGATTGACTATTACATTATAACGTCTCCACGGCTGAAAGGACGAACATGTTTGGTGTGACGGGGACACAGATTAGAAAGTGAGGTGAATAATCTGCTTGAGTAAAATAACGTCAAGGAAGAGAGAAAAATTAAAGAACGATAAATTCTTACAGAGGATAAAAAATAACGGAAAAAGAAAATATGAAATGGTTATGTATCCATAGTACACTTTGTATTTGTGGGTTACATAGGATGACATTAACAGAAATGTAAAAAAAGTATGTTCACGTGCATGTTTTACACGTTTAGAGTATTGTATATTAACAACAGAGGGTAGAAATATTTGCTTTCTAAAAGATAACAAGAGGGAATCCTCAATAGCCGCAGCACTTGAAATTATTTTAGGCAGGATTAGAGTAAACTAATCTACGACACTTCCTACCCCTTTTTTTTATTAGCTATATTTTAATGCGCCTACAATAACAAGCATAGGGCGTGTACTCCATTCAATTTTATTTCCCATCAGGATCTCCACCAGCCTACCCTCAAATTGAAATTGGTCTTCTTTTAGTCAATATTAGTGCAATTTAACCTACGAGACATTGGGTGTGGTCAAAAACATCAGTCGGAAAGCTGGACCTCCTGCAATATGATCTAAAACCGGTCAAGAGATGACGGAGATGCTAGTTAAATGTTTGTTTGTTTTGAATTTCGCACAAAGCTACACAAGGACTATCTGCGCTAGCCGTCCCTAATTTAGCAGTGTAAGACTAGAGGGAAGGCAGCTAGTCATCACCACCCACCACCAAACTCTTGGGCTACTCTTTTACCAACGAATAGTGGGATTGACCGTCACATTATAACGCCCCCACGGCTGAAAGGGCGAGCATGTTTGGTACGACCGGGATTCGAACCCGTGATCCTCAGATTACGAGTTGAACGCCTTAACTCACCTGGCCATGCCGGGCCCAAAATGTTTGTAGTTGAACAAAATGAGAAAAATCTTCAAAGCTGTTACACGAGCTGCTAAGACGCTTATACAAATTATTGTCGTACAGATTAAGAAAACTTTGATATTATATATATTGTAGACAATTTTAATTCGGGAATGTAATGCGTACATGTTTTTCTGTGACTTATGTCTGCAATATACAAAGAATAAGCATTGCTGTAAAAAAATAACTTGAATAACCACTTTGTACTTGCCATTCTGTGAGCTAAATGACATTCACTGGATATTCACTTTAAAAAAAACGTACTTTTATAATACATAACACATGTACTTCATGCACTTCATCAGCAGTAAAAATGCTGTAATGAGATGACTGGTGCTTGTGATTGTTTCACTTTTCACTCTTTCAAGCTTCATTTGTAGTTCAGAAAGTGTGAACTTTCATATAAAGGGGGTTTCTATCTGTTTTTACTTCTCTATTTTTCTAACCCCATGAGCTTCTGAACCCCTTCCCACTCTCTTTGAGAATCAGGGTTCGATTCCCCTTGGTGGCCTCAGCAGATAGCCCGATGTGGCTTTGCTATAAGAAAATACACACACAAATACACACTCTTTGAGAAGTTCATGAAGTGGTTTTATACGAATGCAAGAAATAAAAACAAACTGAAAGAGATAATTAAACAAAGTGCTTCAGAAGAAATGTATCTTTAATATTCCATTAAAGTTAGAAAAAATAACCTAACTGTTCTGATACTTTTGTTTTCAGCATTTATTAAATACAGTATTAATTATAGTGACGAGCAATCAAAGTAAAAATATCTTTCGCTAATATTTCTTTATATCAACAAAACTTTATATTGACGACAATTATACGAAATAACTTAAGATTAATAATTCGTATTACTTTGAACGAAAAAGGGCAAAAATACTTAGGCAAGAGGTAATCTTAATTAAACACCCACTCTAAGATAAACGGAGTTAGCTTTGGGTTAGTTTAGACGTTAGACTAGGACATAATTACTCTTAATTAGCAAAAATAAGAATAGAATAAATCAAATAACTGGTCATGATTTGACAGTCGAACCAAGGATCTGGTTTTGTTCTCGAGGAGCGGGAACAATGTAGAATTTTGTGAACAATCACGACATGCTCTAGGCAGAAAAAAAACTTCAACCTCCATCCCGCTTGTTTTTATCATTCTTTTTTTAGATAAATGCAGAGTCATTTTTAATTCGTATGAAAACAGTTCATTTTGTGTATTTCTTTCCTCCTGACGACCAATGGAGGTTAAATGAGACACGTATATTCCCCAAAAATGTGTAGAAGATCATTATTACAACCAATGGAAGCAAAATGGCACAGCGCATTTGTTCAAGAATGTTTGAAAGACCCCTTAGATTTTATAGACAACAGAGTATGCATAACCAATGACGCTGAGAACTATTTTGATATGATTATGTTAACTTCATTATATATTATAATAATAAAAAAACAAGTCCAAACAAAAATCAAAGACGCTGCACAAATCGAAGGGATTGCCAAGGTACAGGCTATAATTTGGAAAATGAAATGTATCCTAGGTTATGGAAGTGATTACGGAAGTTGGACCCATGTTGCTGTGAGGACACAACGTCTGTCAGCCTTAACCTCCGATAGCCAGTCTCGGATAAAGAAATTCGTAAAACAAAATAATAATAATAAAATAATCAAAATTACTAGGGATCACGAGAAATAATATACTGCCATTGGGGTATGGGGAGTAAGATAAGCTTACTTCCTGGAATGCCAACTTTAGGATGTAAGTTTACCACCAAGTGGTAAGTATCCTGTTTTATTTTTTTTATTTTTCTTTACTTGGGAGAGTAGTCACCATCCCACAACTGTCTGCAGGCAGTGAAGGGTGATACAGGAGTGAGACGATGTGGGCTTGAACACCTACATCTCGCTCTCGTAATTCCTAGTTATTTTGATTATTTTATTCTTCTTCTTTTGTTTTATAAATTTTTTTTTATCTGAGGCTGGCGAACGGGGGCTAAGACTGTCAAACTCACCACAATATGGGTCCTACTTCTTAAGTCACCTCCATAGCCTATGGTATATTTTATATCGACATTATAGCCTGTACCCTGGAAAACCTTTTTATTTGTGCAGCGTCTTTCGATTTTTGTTTGGGCTTGTTTTGTTTATTACAAAATATAATTAGTCAGAGGTTTGGATTTGCAATTTCTAATGCAGTCCGTCCTGTTGACTTTGTTTGGCTTGACTGTTGAATATTAATCTTGTGTATATATACGTATTTATATTGACATTGTAATAATCAATTATACTGAAAGACATTTTGATATTATTAGTTTGTTAGAATTATGTATATTTATGTCAACATAATAATAATAATGAGTACCGTGTAGGATTATTTTAATATGATAATCTTATTAGAATTATCAACACTTGCTCTGAAATAATGGTAACAAGAAAGATTAGAAGTATTGTGACATAAAAAATCCTGTCAGCATTATGTACAATTACTTCGACATAATGATAATGAATGAACGTTTAGAGATCTTTTTATGTGATTATCTGGTGGGTATTATCTAAAGATATGTTTATATAATAAGTAAGATATATGTTTGCATGTATTTGTAAGTGTTTATCTTATCAGTGTTTGAAATATATACTTTCAATAATGATAACCAACGAGTATAGAAAATACTGATGTTATTTTATCAGCATTATTTATAGTTACTTTAACAAAATGGTAGTTGGTGTCTTTTAAACAACACTAAAAAAATAACAATAATATGACCACTCTAACATAACGTTTTTTTGACAGCAATGAACCTATTGGTCCATCTCGATTGTTCTACACTTAAAAGTGAACTAATTTAAAAATTTTAAAGTTAGCCCTTATAATTTATAATTTATATATTTATATCTTTTAGTTAAACTCATTTAAATTTACTTTTTCAACAACATATTCCAAAGACCAACCACGTGTAAAACTGATTTAGTTGACGATGACTCCTATCCTGTCAATATTTATATTTGGGTCTCTTAGTCTTACTACTGTTAAATATGATGTATCAACATTATCACTTCCTTTCACAATCTTAAACACTTCAATCAGACCCACTTTAACTTTTCTTTAGAAAAAAAAAACAATTTGAGAGATTTCAGCCTTTCTTCGTATGACAACCCCTCCATCTCAGGCACCATTTTAATAACCCTCCTCTGAGACAATGTTTATCACCTCAATTGAAAAATTAACACAATCATCTTGTTAAGTCTCATTTCCATTTATCAACAGTTCACGATGTGAAATACTGCTTAAAATTTATTAATAAAAACAGAAACCAAAGCACAATTTAATAACCCGTCTATATCATAATCATTAGATACTGGCCTTCCTTTGTCATCCCTCAAAAGTCCTACCCTCATTCTAGCATTTTGTTTACCATTAATGCATTTAAAGAAATCCTTACTGTTAATAGATACATTTTAGGCTCACCTTCACTCATACATCGTTTTTTCATGTTCTAATTTCCTGTTTCACCAACTTTCTTGATCATCTGTTATTTTCTAAATCTCCTGTCACCTCAGTCAATTTAAATATCTCAAATTTACTATGCTTTTCTCTACTTCTATCTCTTAAGCTCTTTGTTAGCCAACCTGGTTTTTATACTTACAGCTTCCTTTTTGCAAACTCTTTGTTAACCTGAAGATGACATAAGAAAGTCAAAACGTTGTTCTGTACTTTATTTTAATTAAAGTTTTCTACCCATACCATCCATCTTGAAAATACATTTTTGCTTCAAGTGGATTTCTCGACATCACAAACTCCCTTTTTCTTTCTGTAAGGAATATTTTTGCCTTGAATATTTAAAAATTTTCCACATTTGCTCAGTGTCTTCAAATGACTCAACTGTCCAATTCACAATAGATAATTCTTCTCGTATCTCTTTAAAATTTGCTTTTTTTAAACTTGTAAACGAAATATCATCATTATCTTCAATGTAGCAGAAAACCCAATACAACAACAATCACTTACACATTAAACCTAATACAACAACAATCACTTACATATTAAACTTAATACAACAACAATCATTTACATATTAAACCTAATACAACAACAATCACTTACACATTAAACCTAATACAACAACAATCACTTACACATTAAACCTAATACAACAACAATCACTTACACATTAAACCTAATACAACAACAATCACTTACACATTAAACCTATAAAACAATAATCACTTGGACCCAGAGATGTTTCCTAATTGTTACCCTCTCAGTTATTTCTGTATTTGAAGTTAATAAAAATCTAAAATAACATTATTTCTAGTAGATTCCTTGGCCAAGTGGTGAAGAAAGCCTTCCTGAACAGTTTCAAAAAAATCTTTCTCCCTAAATGTTTGACTCTAGTATTTCCCAATCTATACGTCTGAAAATAAAATTACTCCCAATTAGGATTTCATTAACATCTGAAATCTTAATTTCATTATAAAGTTTCTCACTAATTTCTTGAATATCATTTGATGGTCTGTAACAAATTCCCGCTAAAAACCTTTTCCTTTTATATCCACTAATACAAAACCGAATGGATTCAATCCATTGCTCTTATTTTTAATATCTTCAACTTCGACAGGATGTAATTCACTTTTTACCTATAAAGCCACTCCTCCATCTTTAATACTCTATTCTTATGAAATACCCTATAACCCTTAGCTCACAGAAATTTCTGTCATCAAAATGACACGTTTCAGTTATTTCCCATACAAGAAAATCCTCCATTGCTACCAACGCTATAAAGTCATCTATTTATTATACTTTTAACATTACAATTAACCCCATCCTGATAACTACTTATATACTCATTTTCTATGCTAAACTTTTCTTTGTCTTTTGCCCCCCGCTAGTACAGCGGTATGTCTCCCGATTTACAACGCTAAAATCAGGGGTTCGATTCCCCTCGGTGGGCTGAGCAGATAGCCTTTGTGGCTTTGCTAAAAGAAAAAAACAAACAATCTTTGTCTTTTATTCTTTTTGCATTTAGTTTTTCCTGGCCTCACCACTATCTAGTTTCAGTTTAAAACTTTTCTCATAGATAAGTTAATTGCCTTAATAAACAAGACAGCTTCTACCATATTGAAAAGTAAAACATTCATTCCAAAAAAAATTCCTTTGTTCCACTGAACCGATCCCAGAAGTCGAACTAGCCATTCTGCTTGTCCTTACATATTAACCTAAGCCTAGCAAGCCCTCGTGACTTACTTATAACTTCATTCTCGGATTTAATTCTAGGAAGTATCCCTGACAAAATTAAGGTATGGTCTCTTTCTTTAAATGCCTGTAGCAACCCTTTCTACTTATTAATTAGCTCCACTGACCTACCTTTCTCTATATCATTAGCCCCTACACGCATCACAAAACCTGCATCTCTGCTAGCCCCTTTATTATATCTCCTATTCTGTCAGTTATATTCTCCACCTGTGCCCCTAAGTAGAATAATCTTATTCTGACCTCTATATTTACCCCACAGATCACATTACCGATATACCTTGTCATCACCTATAATTATAACTTACTTATCATCCACATCCTTCTTCCAACAGTTCCTCAACACCACTCGGTAAACAGCAACAACATCGTCATTCTAAACGACACTCGGTAAACAGCAACAACATCGTCATGCTAAACGACATTCGGTAAACAGCAACAACATCGTCATTCTAAACGGCATTCGGTAAACAGCAACAACATCGTCATTCTAAACGACACTCGGTAAACAGCAACAACATCGTCATTCTAAACGACACTCGGTAAACAGCAACAACATCGTCATGCTAAACGACACTCGGTAAATAGCAACAATATCGTCATTCTAAACGACACTAAACAAGTAACAAAACTATTTCCCTGCTAAACATCCTTATTTTAAACAGTACTGATAGTGAACGCAAGAAAAGAGATATCTGTATTCTGTTGGAACTCTAATATTATTATGTAGTTCTCTAAACGGTTGGAAGGCTATTAATCATATTTTACTGAAGCGTTTGTTGTATGACTTTAGGTCAAAGTAACATAAATTACTCTCCAACACATGAATTGAGCTACAATATTTCTACATGTATTTCTTGATAAGGCTGTCAGATACTGTTTTTTAAAGTGAGATCTACACTATGATGACACTTTAAACCACGGTGAAGTAATCATGAAATCAAGTACGAAAATAAATAGAATAACAATAAATAGTAATAATTAAAAATGTTTTTTTTTATCATAAACCAGAGGTGTATCTCTTTCCTCTCTTTTCTTTTGATATAACCATAAGCGATAGACCAGTTGTCTTACCTTTATCCGGTTTATCTTCTTCCAGACCGTAGGAATCCATTCTCCCTCCTCGAGGAACTGCTTTAGCGAAAAGTATTCCTTGTCTAGTAGAGTATTTTCTCTGATAATTGTTATACCATATACACAGTATTAGGGACAACGTTTTGAGAAATTTCGTCTCCGTTGCCACTTCTGTCTAATCATGTCCCCTCATTTTCACAATAACCACAAAACTTGAAGTTTGTCTTACGAATGAAAAAGCTAGCAACTTGAAGGACTTGCCGTGTGACTAGTTTGTCATGTGCAGAGTAGAGGCAAGTTCGAACAGCTCGTATAGTTTATAGTTACTTATACATTAGGTTTAGTGGCGTAATCAGGTTTCTCACTCGAAGGGCCAATAAATTAAAAACTGAAACTAATCTAAATTTAAAATAAAATGATAATTAAAGTAAATCAAATGTAATATTGTTTATAGATGTTTTATTTTTTATTAAATGATTCGAGACGAGTTTATTGTATATAAGGTATTTCACAGTGTAAGACTAGAGGAAAGGTAGCTTCTCATCACCTCCCATCACTAACTTTTGGATTACTCTTTTACCAACAAATAGTGAGTTTGACCGTAACATTATAACGCCCCCACGGCTGGGAGGGCGAGTATGTTTGGTGCGACCGGGATTCGAACCCGCGACCCTCAGATTTTGAGGGCCACTTATGATATATAAAAGTGAAAACTAATATGTGATCAATATGCCGAGATTTTTCAGGGGGCCAAGCTCCTTTGGCAACCCTCATGTATGCCTATGAGTAGATTACATGGCACATGGCCAAACAGCGGTCATGCATATGCAACTATGTCAGTTACACAAACATGAAGAAAGGGAATACGCCGCATTAAAAGATGAATTTAAACGTCAAAACAGCTGCAGTCTCACCGACTGTAACTTATGGGGCAATGCTCAGTATCATACAAGGTCACACGTGATAGTGAACTACACCTAAGTAACAGAACACTGTTTACTGCATTAGCAAATTTAACAGTATTTAGATACAACTCTGAATATGGGTTAAATGTCTCCATTCTCGTTCTATAAAATTCTTTATATGTCTGTAATTTGTTTATAAAAGAATATAAATGTCACCAGCGTGAAAATATAAAATTATAGATGTCTACAGTGTGAACTTATAAAACTCCAGATATTCCAAATGTAGATGTGTGAAAGTCCACACGGTCCCACTGAATGTGAAATACAATATTCTTAATAACATATTCCACCCTTATACATATGTATGTGTTGAAACAACTGTACTTGAAAAATATTTTACCATGCAGAATAGTGATTAAATTATAATCCTCAACGTAAACGACAATAGAAATCGTTACACACCATTATGTGACATAAGACAGTTACTGACTTTCTTGTATAAACAGTTATTGTAAGAGAGTTACACTTACTGACTTTCTTGTATAAACAGTTATTGTAAAAGAGTTACACTTACTGACTTTCTTGTATAAACAGTTATTGTAAGAGAGTTACATTTACTGACTTTCCTGTATGAACAGTTATTGTAAGAGAGTTACACTTACTGACTTTCTTGTATGAACAGCTATTGTAAAAGAGTTACACTTACCGACTTTCCTGTATAAAAAGTTATTGTAAAACTGAACAAAGACGCAGTTACGTATTTAGAGTTTGAAAAGTAATTTTGCTTTAACGGGATGTGAACCATGGACCTTCGGATTAAAGCCTATTCTAAGCGAGGTCAGACTCAATGGATTATACAATTGTTATTCATAAAAATGCATAGCTTCAAAAATTTGTATATTAAACGGATTTTGTTAAAACTATTTTAACCGCTACAGTCGTATACTAACTTTCAGGATACAAATGACCTAACCTACTCTCACCTTGTATTTTTTTACTATTGTCGACCGACCATGCCGGAACTATTGCCTGAAGTGAGACAGCAGTAAGCTTACCTTCCCACGGGGAATGAAAAACAGACTACTAAAGAATTGCATATTTTTACCGTTATAGCTGCCATTGTAGCAGATTACCTTTTTAGTTACGTGGCATTTTCTTCCACTAACTACTGTCATGGCCGTCAAAATGTTTTAAATACTTACACTAAACTGCGCTATCTGGAAGTTTTTATTTGGTACTATAAAAACCACAATAATTATATCTAATATATATCACTATTAAAATGATCTGATTGTTAAACTGGTAAATTGAGGTTGATTAGAAAGAAAACCATATTTCACTGTGGTGACCTAAAGTGTTAGTTCAAGTCAATAAACTGATCATTAAAAATATTTCAAAGTTGAACTCACTGTTTAATATATGTGGCAAAATTGTGTGAATAACCTGAACTGTCTAGAAACCTCGTAAAGTTACGGAAGTTACGTTGAAAGTCAAAGATTGTCAAACGTCAGACGTCACTGTCAAATTGTTGGATTAAAATTGCTAGGTATACTGGGCATATTGTTTTGTGTTTATGTAGATATTATACAGGGTGTTCGGAAAGTCACTGTGCACTTATATATTTATTAACAGACATGTTTCAATATAGAATACAGGAGGTAAATATGAATGACAATTATAAACAATGTTGAAAGTGATACCCCGTTGGCATCAATCCTTCTTATTTTGTTTCTAAACACCGCTATCAGTTGCTGGCTTGAAATAGACTGAATAAAATATGAATACAAAACTGCACAGTGACTTACCGAACATCTTGTATAATGTGTAAATAATGCGACCAAATAGCAGCAAGTAAACAGTACATTATTCAAAACTATAGGCAACAATGAAAGCTTTTCCTATGTGTTCTGTTGGGATTTGAATTCTTCCTGGACAACAATAACAGTTTTGTTAATGTATTGTATTGTGTTGATGTTTATATTATTCCGGGACAACAATTATAGATTTGTTAATGTATTATGTTGTTTTGTAATTTACATTCTTCCAGATCAACAATAGTAACTTTGTTAAAGTGCTGTGTTAGGGTTTACATTCTTCCAACACAGCAGTAGTAGTTTTTTTGATGTGCTGTGTTAGGGTTTACATTCTTCCAGGACAACAAGAAGTATATGTTTACTGTTCTTCGTTTAACAAGTGAGACTATCGAAACAATGGGTGTTTTATCTCCTCCTCTATGCGGGTCCTACTTCCACAGTGACCTCCACACTTTACGACACACCTTATACCCCACATTATTGTCTGTGTCCTAGTGATTTTTGAAATGTTCCACCGTTTTCTTTGTAGCTGTTATGGCTGGTTAAAACAATTAAAATATTTCTCATGACAGGTTTGGTCTTGTTGGTTTTAACGCAGTTCCTTCATTTTAATGCTGATATTTACTTGACTGTTAAAATAATATTTTTAGACACATAAATGTATATGTATATTTAAGTACAGCTCCCTCGTATGACGAAACCAGAAACCGCTACTAATGGCGGCGGTATTGTTACCATAAAACAATAAACTGTTTATAGTATATGGAAACGCTTGTCACATCAACTTATTACGTAATACGCTTCCGTTTGAGCTTCTGCAAGAAGTTACTACGTAAATTTCAACAATTTTAGTGACCACGTGCGGCCAGGATACGAAGCACGTGCTTATTTTAGACGTGGACTTCCTTAATGGAGGCCATCTATGCCACAAATGTAAAGAAAGCAGTGTTAGAACCATATCTAACGACCGTTGTGCTGTAGGTTCTTGAATTACGCAAAAGTAGACTTCCGGAAAGAGAGCGTGCCGTTTGTTTGTTTTTATCTGAACAAAGAAAGTGTTTTAATTAACAGAAAACGTTGTAGTTTGTTATTTTCTCTCTCTACTTTTCTTCAGGTAATTTTCGAAAGAAATTTGCTTTAGTTACTTCTGTTAAAATAGATTTGTTTACCTGACGTAAAATACATTTATTTCAAGAATACAGTTGTGACTTAATTTTCAGTTTTTGTTTAGTAAACTTTCAGATTATAATAGCATTTATATGTTTCCTCGCAGGTCGCATGTTTAAAATACTTATATTACTCTGTACACAAAGACAAAACTTATAACTAGGTTAAGAATTTCAAAAATAATAAATGGAACAATTCCATAAGTTTAATGGGAAAAAAAACCTAACCCAAAGTTTTAGAATACGCTGAATGAACTAACAGTGCTGATTTTATAATATAAATATCATATAATACGCTATAAGTTCTTGTTTATTGGGTATAAAGAGAAATAATCTGATCGTATATTCCTGCATATAGAATGTTGACATATGATCTTAGGTTGGTTTCCGACTGGTGATCTCGGGACCAAACTAAGATAACAGGTGCTAATTTATAGTTTAACGTTTCTGTACTCTATTCGCACTAATTCGTAAAAAAACATTTCCCAAACTAAGCTGACAGGTGCTAATTTATAGTTTAACGTTTCTGTACTCTATTCACACTAATTCGTAAAAAAAAACATTTCCCAAACTAAGCTCACAGGTGCTAATTTATAGTTTAACGTTTCTGTACTCTATTCACACTAATTCGTAAAAAAACATTTCCCCAAATGCTTACGTACGGAGCTAAAGTTATTTGGGTTCGCAACAACCCTTGAAATATTCTAAACCTCTTGACGTCTATACTGAAACCAAATCAGATTATTAATTAGAAAGTTATATAATGAACTCTTGATGACGATAAACCCACTTGAAATAAAAGTGTATCTCAGAACGGCTGGTGTGGACATTAACACTTTTAATGATAAGGAGAGAACAACGTTTCGACTTTCCTAGGTAATATTCAGGTTAAGAAGGAGTGCACATGACCCTCGTGGGTATCAAAATTTCATATATTCCCATAAAGAAAAAACGAACGCTTCACAGAAGGAATCAAAAACTTCAGACAGAAAGTTTGTGACATTAAGATACTGGTTGTCCATTAGGCATTTCCAGTCCAAGGGATCTTGCTAGTGAGGTGGTAATTTGTGTCCTACAACATTTCAACAATGTTGGGAGTATATTTGTGCGGAAAAAATTTAACTGTTTTATTGTCTCTGATTTCATACTGTATTATTCAGCTGTTTATATATCATATTATACATTTGACGGACCACCAGTTTTGTCATATCCTCTCTAACTTCATACTATATTATAGGTCATATATAGGTCATATTGTATATATGATGACCTCTAGTTTGGTTATAAGATCTTCGAGATTCTATATTGCATCTTCCAAAAGCTAAATGGGCCTGGCATGGCCTAGCGCGTTAAGGCGTGCACTGCGTAATCTGAGGGTCGCGGGTTCGCGCCCGAGTCGCGCCAAAACATGCTCGTCCTCCCAGCCGTTGGGGCGTTATAATGTGACGGTCAATCCCACTTTTCGTTGGTAAAAGAGTAGCCCAAGAGTTGGCGGTGGGTGGTGATGACTAGCTGCCTTCCCTCTAGTCTTACACTGCTAAATTAGGGACGGCTAGCACAGATAGCCCTCGAGTAGCTTTGTGCGAAATTCCAAAACAAACAAAACAAACCAAAAGCTAAAAGTTTAGGCTGGAGTTCCTGCTGAATCTATTAATAAGTCAGAAATAGTGTAGCCTTGTGATTATTTGTTAGAAATGACTATTTAAGGTAAAAGTATTATGTCAGCTCTTTGTTTAGTTTTGTATCGTTAACATTTTGGTACAAAATTATTCGTTTTAAGAAAGATATTAAAAATGGCCATCGAGTAATTTCAGAGAAGGAGAATGAAGACGTGTTTGTCCGTATCGTTGTACCTGGCGCAACGAATCGTTTATAATTAGCTTAATTATAACAATTACATGTAAAAGCACTTTCACGTGACCTCTTCGTCATGAAAATAATATGCAAATGTGGTTTAGCTAGCTTCGCACGGACTATTGAAAATTAGCTAAATTACTCAAGACCGGGCTCACATTTCAGGACGTGAAAAGCTAACGACAAAATCGAAATTGTCTGAAATGTTTTTATAAAGGTGGGACGTAAGCATGTGTACCGTACCTGTTACAGACAAATTTGTATACTGTTGTTTGTTAATTGTATTCCGCCAGAGATATTAATTTATTTTGAGGGCGTGGTTCTCTCTATATTATTTATATACCTCTGTCTTTTAACAAATTCAGGTAGACTATACTCTGAAGATTCAAGACAAACACATCATGACAAGAAAATTACCAATGTCGGTGTAATTAGCTATAAACGAGCTGTCTCTTTAGAAAAAACCTTACGTTACTACTGAAATCGCATGTTAAGAATTTCTTTCCTTTCTTTCAAAACGTTAAAATTTCGTAATTACTATAATAAATTGAGAGATGTATCTTAAAGTAAAATATAGTGTACAATAATGTATCAGTTACACAGTAACTTACGGTATCTACTGCCGACGAGAACTTTCCATCAATATTAGGACTCCTGAGACCGGCTGGAACACAAAGACAGATAACGGTTAAGTCGATACTTAGATTATTTAATTTATAAGATGCGGTGCGTGCGTTCCCTAAAATGTTTCGAGTATTTATGAAACTGAAGTTGATTCTAGTTTGTAAATCATATCTGTTTTTACTTTAATGTTTGTTTTATTAACGTTGTTGGTGATATTGTTTAATATAAAAAATATTTATCATTATGTAGTTTTACTATAATAATTATTTTATATTGTTATTTAAAATATGGATTTCGGACTAACCTATATCTCCTAAAGTTGCAAAATTCAAGATGTATTATTGGAATTACTGCCGAAAACATCGTTTACAGCAAGAATACTCCACTTCTGACATAATGTAATTAGTCATTATAAGTAAGAACGTAAGATAAATATGTTAAATTAAATATATTCAAAATTGGGTCGATATTTTTCAGTTCTGGTCTGGATAGGTGGTTTGCTTTCATCATATTATTTACTTCTTAATTTGTGGTGAAGTCATAAGATTAGATGGTGTGTAACAGTTACTCTGTGTTTTATAATAGAATATATCTATTTTCTTACGTTGTTGTTCATAGTGCAATTAGATTATAATCTTAAAGGAACAAAGGTGATACTACATTTAAAAAACAACCACGTTACTATATTTACAAAAAAAAGTACATGGTTCAACAAGTTAGTAAAAATCAAATTCTTAAGCTGCCTTACCAACAGCTAGGTTGATTTTTATATTTTATTTATAAGTGAGGCGTGTATCTTTATGTTCTATTTATACGCGTGAGAGGTGTATCTTTATATTCTATTTATAGGTGTGGGACGCATATCTTTATATTCTATCTATACGTGTGGAACGTGTATCTTTATATTCTCTTTATATTCTATTTATATGTGTGGGACGTGTATCTTTATATTCTATTTATATTCTATTTATATGTGTGGGACGTGTATCTTTATATTCTATTTATATGTGTGGGACGTGTATCTTCCAAAAAAGAGAAATATTTTGAAATAACACGAACCAGTATAATTTCTGAACAAACGTATAGAACTATAAAGATCAATGCTGCCGAGCGTAAATTTCTAGTTCTGTCTAATAATGCAAGTTTGATATGTTCTTACGAGGTGGCGCTATATGTTTTCTTTAGTGAGAAAATGGGGTGGGTGAAAGCACAATATTAAGAAGACAAGTTTGTTGTTCAACAGTTCTTTAAATAATATACAAGTTAATTTAAAAAATGATAAAATATGTTTCAGAATAAACAAAGTGTATTTAATAAATAAAGTACACTCCACCCATGTCACACCGTAACAGTTGTCAAGCAGTTTGATAACAACTGAAAAGGCCAAAACTGGCTGACAGGAAAATGCAACTTGTCTACCACACAATTCCGACGTAGCTAATTTTGACAGGAGAATTACTGAAAACTGTTTATATCACTTCTTAGGTCCTGTAGGAAGGTGTCTTTGTACCAAATACTATTTAAATTGGTTGGCATGCACATGAAATGGTCTATAAAACTTCAAATTGTGCTCACGGAAATATTAAACAAAAGGTAAATTACACAAAACTGTCTACGTTTCTGTTTGAAACTTATAAGTAAAAAATCTTTGTGCCAAATCTCATTTAAATTAGCAGAAATTTATCACTTAGTATTGCTTGTTTGTTTGTTTTGAATTTCGTGCAAAGCTACTTGAGGGCTATCTGCGCTAGCCGTCCCTAATTTAGCAGTGTAAGATTAGAGGAAAGGAGGCTAATCACCACCCACCGCCAACTCTTGGGCTACTTTTACCAACGAATAGGGGGATTGACCGTTACATTATAACGCCCACACGGTTAAAGGGCAAGCATGTTTGGCGCGACGGGGATCTGAAACCGTGACTCTCAGATTACGAGTCGTACGCCTCAACACGCTTGGCTATGCCGGGCCATTATATGAGTCTATTCATTTTTGTACCTAGTTACCTAGTTTGACTTCATGTAAATTGGTCAAAATAAGACTAAGGAATTGACCAAAACACTTAAAATTATGGGTTTATTTAAACTTTTCACCTCGTAAAATGACACAAAATATGTATGGGGATTGTAAGAAAGTATTTTATACCAAATCCCACGTAAATTGGTCAAAATACGGCTGAGAAATTGATCAAAAATCCCAAAATTATGTTTTGTTGTGAACATAAAAAACAACTTAAAATGAACAACGTTTTTTGAATGTATTAGGTGCCTGAAAATGTATAGTTGTGCTGACTTTAATATTGATTGTTGGAAATATGGCCGCACAGGAATTTATATATACAGTTTTAGGTTGTTTGAACTTTTATCCCATGAGATCCATTAAAAGGACTATAAAACATTAAAGAGTGTTCTGGGTGTATTGGGCCAAGCTATAAACACACCAAGTTTTAAATCAATCTTCCAAAAGATGAGTGGATAGCAGTGCTTGGGAGAACAATAAACAATGTCTCAACCACACAAACTGTTTCTGTCATATTTCAGTAGACTTATGAACCATGGCATTGGGCTAAAGGCCTCGTAGTGGATGTTTCCAGAGAGCTTATTGGACGTATTACGTATATACGTTTTTCTTTATTTCACTAAGATTATCTTATCAGTAATTTATATAAAGATTATATATCAATAAGACAGCTACGTCTCGCTAGAATGGAATTCATTGCATACCTTTAAATACTTTTTTCATTAGTTAACTTAGCTTAAGATCGAATTCTTCAAACAGATTATATTTGTTAGTTAACCAAAGAAAAGAACGTTTTTCTGTAATGAATTGTACTTAAAGTTTCCTAGTGCATGAACAATAACTACAGTTTCTACACAAGGTTCTGTCTTGAACATTTTTTCTTGTAATTTCTGTAATAAGTTCAAACTAGTTTCTTTATAAAAATAGCAAATACACTTTATTATCGATTCATATGCACTCATATCAACTTACGTTTAATTTTTCGAAATGTGATCCAACTGAATGTGTTTGTCATTACCATATGTTGCCTGCTCTCAAAAGAATTGTTGTTCTTTAACTTCTTAAAATACTGGTTGGGGACACCAACCCGCAGTCTTTTATCTTGAGGGTAACACTTGAGAAATTTTACTTTTCAAATGCGTTTTTTTAATTTTCCACAGGTTAGTGTTAAGATACTTCTATTGGTTCACATTCGTAACTTTTTACAGGTCAGTATTAAGATATTTCTATTGGTTTACATTGTTAACTTTCTACAGGTAAGTATTAAGATACTCTATTTGTTTTGACTGGGTAAACCTCATGACGTTGGAATATATAGTGTAAGTAATAATGGCAGATTTACTAGGTAATACTCATGATGTTGGAACGTATAGTACGCGTAATAACAGTAGTTTTTACTGTATAAACCTGTAAGTCAAAACTCTTGGCCCTTTAGATATAGATATACATACAATCGTAAAAACTTACAATTAACAGGTGCATAATTCTACGGCTAAAGATGCTTCCCGCCTATCGTTAAAGCTCCACCCCTAGGACTGGAGGTTTCATCTTGACAACACCTCGACCTCCCATGTGTCCCCTGGGCTTGGGTGGACGTATACTGGAGGAAATAGATCCCGCGATATTATGTCGTTTCCATGGTTTCATCACGACCAACGTCACGGCCAATAAGCTTTCTGGTTGAAATCTGTGATTTAATAGTTATCCAATTTCATCGTTCAACGTTAACCAATCAGTAGCTAAAGTAGAAAGATCTCTATCAGCGCCTGCCATGGTGACGAACTGTCGGTCTAAAGAGAGGCCAGTTTGTCAGTCACCAGAACGCATATGAAGGACTTGGTTTTGCGCGTAATATCTGTTCAACCAGTATTTAAAGCATGGCTACTGGAACATCCAGTCTATTCAACGTTACACGAAACGAGGAATCTCTATCGAACACACACGGCTTCACCAGAGAAATGCAAATAGCTAGCTCCCAGGTCAGCTATGATGAGATGAAGTCATCCCAGCACCACTGTCCAAACGGACACGTTCTGGGGTCCCACCAACAGTGGACTAGTCTACCTAGTCACAGTGACCTTTTGGGCTGGCCGACCAACAGCCATTATAATGAACTGCACGCAACACATCACTCAAATCCAGGTTCTTTAAGTCAACACCGTTCGCTGCAACACATAACAGCCTGGCAATCATCTCCTTCAGCTTACCAACACACTACTGAAATGGCTTCATCAACGAATGGTTCTTCGCGTCTTCAACAGCCAATATACGCTATGAATGGTATGTCAACACATAGTGGGGTGCAGATACACCCGGCAATAAGGAAGACCCCCCACCTCGACAAAGAACACCATCCACTCCAGCTAGACAGTGACGAGCTCAGCAAAATAGAGTCACTGCCACCTTCGTCAGACGACTTGGAAAAGTTTGCCAAGCAGTTTAAACAGCGGCGGATCAAACTAGGCTTCACGCAGGCAGACGTCGGGCTGGCGCTCGGCACGCTCTACGGTAACGTCTTTAGTCAAACCACAGTCTGTAGGTTCGAAGCTCTGCAGCTCAGCTTCAAGAACATGTGCAAGTTAAAGCCTCTCCTTGCCAAATGGCTGGAAGAGGCAGAAAGCACCTCTGGATCGCCGACGTCCATCGACATGATTACCACCCAAGGACGCAAAAGAAAGAAGCGAACCAGCATCGAAATGTCTGTAAAGAATGTGCTAGAAAATAACTTTCGTAAACGCCCTAAACCCTCGGCCCAAGAGATTACAGCCCTCGCAGACAGCCTGGAGATAGAGAAAGAAGTTGTCCGGGTCTGGTTCTGTAATCGCCGTCAGAAAGAGAAAAGAATGACTCCTTCAACGTCCACCGACAGCACGACCAATAAGACTGAACCATTAAGTGTGTCCATCAACAACACGGCCGAGATGTTGATGAGATACGCCGATGGTGGTCTGCACAGGGATAATCCAGTTCACCCCCACATCCAGCCCCCCACGTTACGCACGTCCATCCCTAATTCAACTAGCCATTTAACTGATACGGTAGGACAATCATTGATCGCTCACTGACCAACAGGTGATGGTCACAAAGGAAAGTTCTATCAGCACATCAGTTCATTTGCTACAACTTCGTATGCGTGAAAGTGATTAAGCATACTCAGTCTACTGAGTTATTGTAGATATATTGATCACCCAAAATAGTCAATAACTGTAAACAATATAACTGAAATATAGTAAGGGATATCTGATTAAATTCCGAGTTGCCGAAAGGAGTATGGGTCTAGGTAGGACTGAAGTTTCTGAATATGTCCACCTATGGGCACCAGTGGACAGTATCTACGCGTCAGGTAGTTTCATGTTATTCTAGGCTTCATTAAATGATAGCATATTGTAATTTTTCAACAGTGATATGGATCTCAGTGTGGATTCAGTGTTAAAGTCGTAAGTGTTTAACAAGTAGAATGCCGTAAGTATAATGACATATACTGGTACTCTAATATATAAATATAAAGAGACGGTTTAAATACTTCGTTTACCAGCCATTAATTAGATAAAATTTAAAATCTAACAATAACTTTGCATAGAGGAAACTTAGAAACAGATCTAACAATGGTTGATAAAGATAATGTTTGGATTGCTGTAGCAGTCCCGTGCACACGTTCCTTCATCAAGTCAGCCAGAAAAATTTCACTTCTAAACTTCGTCCCCGTGCGCACGATTTTGTTAAACGAAAGGGGCAAAAATTAAATTTTAATGTAACGCTGTTACAGTTCAAGTTATGTATAGATACTTGCCAATAGTTTTTTTTTAATAGACTTAACAATAAATATGGAGGTAATAAAAACATCCTTATTTATCCTCAACGACTGGCGTATTGTTTTTAAAAGAATAATAATTATAGCTAAGTTTACTGTAGTGACATTAAAGACATGTTAGATCCACCTGAAAATTATGCTATGATTTCTGTTCTTATGACCAACGTGAGTGTTATGCCACGAGATATGACTCCTGTTATTTTCGAGTATCACTTTAACATTTCAGCTACTTATATACCAAATTATGACACAATAATATATTAATTTAGTGAAATTATTGTGAAGCAGAATATATGTTATGTTCACTAGCAGATGCCAGTCAAAATGGCCTTAACCACTTTAATGTACAAAATATAACGTGGTGCATAATGTGTCAGCTAAATATATGACTGAGTCGTCAGATGGTGAGAGCACTAAAAGCTATGTTTTTCATTAACTTTCTTTCCGTGATAATCAGATATTTTCCCAGATCACGTGAAAATAAACTTAGGGACCGTTTCAAATATCGCACCTAACTGTTGTCATGTTATTTTACTACAATTGTATTTGTGTCGGGTCACCATTAAAGATCTCGGGGAAACAACGTTCTTGATCTCATTTTATAAAATAATTAATGTGTTCGGGGTGATCCATCTAAAATTGGGTCTGCTATAATGTTATAAATGTTTTTTAGAACTAGTGTTTAATGAACAACTGTTTATAAACTTGTAGGCAACTGTATATAAAACAGTGATTCACAGAAAATAAAAATAAAAACAGAAATACTTCAATCGTTGTGACTCATTACTTTTACTTAGCCAATTAAATGACGATTCATTACTTTCATTTATCCAATCAAATGGCGATTTATTACTTTTACTTAGCCAATCATATGGTACTCATTACTTCTAGTTAGCCAATCAAATAGCGACTCATTACTTCTACTTAGCAAATAAATGCCTGAACGTATCTCTAGAATCAAATATCTTAAAGTTACACTCATACAGGCCTCCGGAAGTACGGTCTCGATTAAAAAAACAACAAAAACTATTATTACTTGGAATCCAAGTACCGATTCTTACGTTTTTTATGACAGAAATACAACATTACAATGAGTTGAAAGTCAGTTACTGTAAATCCCTGTGCACGTCTATTATTGCACACGAATCAGATTATTCTTGTTGGGTGTAATGCTAAATTATGAGAAATAAAGATTAGCTTTAATTATCATGATTATACGACAGTGAATGTTAACTTTATAATAAAATTTTTGTATGTTTTAATAAAGGCTTTTGTCTGCAGCATGGAGTCTTTATATCACATTGATGTTTAAAAAGAATCAGGTAAAACTTGGAATTCTACTCTTCGTTCAGATAGTGAACTTTGAAGTAAACTTAAATGACTTCGTTTTACCTTTGTACCACGATGTAACATTAGTGAATTATACAACCATTAAGCATTTTTACTATGAACATTGCATATGTTGGATACATTCGCTGTTTATGATATTTTAGGCTGTAATCCCGGTAATATATAACGAAGTTTAGCCACCTCAGAAGAAATAGGCTTAGTCCTAAATACATATATTAAACCAGCAATGCATAACAGTCTTTATAATGACAAACACTAAATTACAATAATAATAATGTTATTCGAAAGAATTTTAACTGAATAAGTCTTTCATAAGTCAGTTGTTACGGTAACTAATTAACAGGAGTAAGTGACTTGTCCTCAAATGAATATTAATCTTATTGACATTGTTATTTTATTACCTAGCTAGAAACCCAGAACCTGCTAATGGTAGACAAATCTGACAATGTCAGTCACGAGCTGTTGGATACTTCACACCACAGAACAGCTAAATCGCAACGCTTCATCTGCTTTTATTCGCTCTCGAGATATAATCTAACGAGTGAATTATCAATGCATTAAGCATTCGTTAAGTCTGATCTAGACCACTGATTGTCATGAGAAGTGGTACTAGACCTAGGGAAGATGAATGAATGCTCCGAGGATTAATTCGTACTTTTGTAAAAATATGTTCCAAGGCAGGCTTTTCTTGGAAGTTAAGATTTTTTGTTGTTGTTGTTGATCGTGCAGTGTTTTGATACAACATGATTATAACTGAACAAACATCTGGTAAAACTGCGAGAGAAATCTTAGACTTTCATGGACTTTTCGTATCCTCCCACTTTCAAAATCACTTCCACAGTGACCGAAAGAACAAACGTTCGTTGTAAATTCGTGTGTGTGTTTTGTGCGTTTTTGAATTTCGCGCAAAACTACACGAGGGCTATCTGCGCTAGCCGTCTCTAATTTAGCAGTGTAAGACTAGAGGGAAGGCAGCTAGTCATCACCATCCATCGCCAACTGTTAACCTACTCTTTTACCAACGAAAAGTGGGATTGATCGCACATTATAACGTTTCTACGACCGAAAGGGCGAGCATATTTGGTGTGACGAGGATTTAAACCCGCGGCCATCACATTACGAGTCGAGTGCTTTAACCACTTGGCCCATTGTAAATTCGTAGGGTGAGACTTCAAATTAATTGTTATAATGTAAAGTTTACTATATATCATCTTCCTCACAAAAAAAACAACAACTGATTTCGTCTCAAGATGTTAAACTAGTGGATTAGTTCAAACCCTGGTTGTTATTTTGTTAACAATACCAACTTCATCTTTAACGTAATGAAATTGTTGGTCAGAGGTTTTCATTTCGCAACCACATCCTTTACCTTTCAGATGAATGTATTGGTAGGGATTAGCTCGAGATGCCATTTCAGAGGTCACTGTTGTTCTAAACATTTCGTTGTGTTTCTCGCTTCCAAGGAAAATATTAAAGACTCCTTTCTTTGAAGTACAATGACTTCCAGAACTGATTCGTTTAGTAATAAGGAAATTTAATAGAAAAAAACAATTCTACAGTTCTCAGGCTATCCGTTACCCTGTAGGCATGCAATAAAGCGGTTGAAAATGGTAACTGTTTGTTTTGAAATTCGCACAAAGCTACTCGAGGGCTATCTGTGCTAGCCATTCCTAATTTAGCAGTTTAAGACCAGAGGGAAGGCAGCTAGTCATCACCACCCACCGCCAACTCTTGGGCTACTCTTTTACCAACGAATAGTGGGATTGAGCGTTACTTTATAACTCCCCAACGGCTGAAAGAGCAAGCATGTTTGGCGCGACGGGGATGCGAACCCGCGACCCTCAGATTACGAGTCGCACGCCTTAACACGCTTGGCCATGCCGGGCCAGTGGTAACGGATAACACATTTCCTTGGACGCTAAAGCTGGCATATACCACTACATTAGCAAAGCGTTCTTTTAAACTGTTACTATCTAGCTTTCTGACAAAAAGTATATTTTTGTCGTTATTTCTACATGCAATAGTTTCTTGTAAATAAAATATAATTACTGCTAATTAATTACCAATAAAAAAACAGAAATCAAATTATTCACCTTAATTTAGCATAGTCGATTCTATCTACAAGTTAAAAATTATTCACCTAATAAAATATAACTGCTTCTATCTACAAATTATAATTATTCACCTAATCTAACATACCTGCGACAACGAAACGTGAATCGTGGATTTCGGATCCACAGTCGCTTTTCAACTGACTAGATTCGGCCTAGAGCAATAAAAAAGAAAATAGTTGTGTGTGTAAAAGAATAACTATCGTCCACATGTCTTCTGTAAAGAATAGTGCTAAAGTCTACGGGAAGAAGGTCGAGTCCTTTCCGTTAGTAATAAAACATGATTAGATATTATAGGCCTATTGTAATAAAACATGATTAGATATTATAGGCCAATTGTAATAAAACATGATTAGATATTATAGGCCAATTGTAATAAAACATGATTAGATATTATAGGCCTATTGTAATAAAACATGATTAGATATTATAGGCCTATTCATTACAGAAGACATTTACTCTTTATCCTCAATCGTGATTACTGTCCAAAGCTCTTACGTTTAGTTTTATAAATAAACACATACAATTTATTATTTATTTAGAATTCTCCCGGAGGGTAATAATGTTAAAATCGTGGATTTTTTTTTATGTAATCAGTAGATAAGCTGGTCAGACTTTTAAGGTTTAACCAAATATAGCTTCTCACGCAAGTTTCAAACACTTCAGTTACTTCCAGGTGTCGTCATGCTTGTTGCTGTTACACATGACAAATTGGGCAAGTAGAAATTGCTGAAGGTGTTTTGTCAGGGAAAACATGATGCCGTAAAAGTTGGTAAAAGAGCTTTAGGTGCTGTAAGAGAAACCTAATTACGTTCAACGTCACTAATTAAAATTGAGTGAATCTCTTTCTTTCCCTCTCCTCTTATTTCACCGGAAGTGGATTTCAAGACACAAAATGTACTGCAGAAAAAAGCTCACTCGTTTCACTGCAGTGAACTTTGACCTTGGCGATTTAACAATATGAGAACGAAGAAACGTTTTAACAAGCAAACTTGTAGAGTCAAAATTGTTGACAAGAAACTCGCTTTAGTGGAACAGAGATTATCTTGAATGGGTGGTTAAATACCCATAGAATCCGCCTTCAATCTTGATTTACTGGCAAAGTCATAAAAATAGTAACAGTCAGGAACAAAGAAGGATTTGATTCAAAGAGAGCACAACGTAACTCGTTTTAATTTATGATATATGAACGTTTCTTCTAGAAAAGAAAAATTGAGACATGTCACAGAAATGAAGAATCTAAGACTGATCTATTACTGGAACATGCAACTAGCTTTTATTCTTTAACTTTACCGTTAGGGTAACTTGACCAGGGATAGATTGGATTTTTTTTACATTAATCGTAAAGAGTATATAAAGAGGTGACTTCCAATATCAACATGTGATCCTCAGTACCACCTAATGGTATACATACAGATGATCACAATAGCACCTAAAAATATATAAATACGTGATTCTTAAATGTAAACAAGCATAGTTGATTAGTTACGTGGACTGTTAGTTATTGCTTAGGTTAAGGTAACATAAAACTTTTGTAGAGTATTTAATACAATGTTGTCAATAACTTGGACTCAACATCTTTAAACAGAAAGACAGATCAACGAAGTTTTTCAACGTCGCTACTTTATAGACAGTTAGGACTCTTTCATATTCATCTGTTTTTCATTTTTTGGACCAATGGACAGAATTTTTTCAGTCGTTATTTATTTGACTCAAGGCTCTATCCTCAAAAAACACGAGCTTTATTCATTAGTCCTTCTTATAGAATATTAATCACCACTCTTGACTGCTTTGCATACACCATCGTACTAATGAGTATAGTATATTTTTACTGTTATTACCATTGCTAATGTCATGACGGGAGGAGTGGGTGAACCCTTCTGGTGATTTTACATGTATTACTGTTAGGTCCGCGGTCTTCTCAAAGCGACAGCAGCCGACTGCGATGAACCTGTCCCCGCCAATTCAGTACGAGATCTTGTCTGTGGCTGGTGAAACGAATATCGACTTGTTATCCAAAAACACACTTTCAAAGATCACACGTGGCTGTTTAATCTCGTTAGCAACGTGGGCTGTTAAGGAGTGAACGAGGACTGAACGAACGACATGGAATATTAAATGATAAGTTGAAGTCAAAACACAAGATTTGTGTATCTTTTATGTATAACACCAGTAAAGTGTGTGTGTTCCAATAGGTTTTGTGTATCTTATACGTGCAACATTAGTAAAGTGTGTGTGGTAATACAATAGGTTCTGTGTATATTATAGGTGTAACGTCAGTAAGGTGTGTGTGTGTTACAATAGGTTTTGTGTAACTTATATGTGTAACATTAGTAAAGTGAGTGTATTACACTAGGTTCTGTGTATCTTTTATGTGTAACATTAGTAGAGTGTGTGTGATACAAAGGTTTTGTGCATTTTATATGTGTAACATTAGTAAAGTGTGTGTGTTTCAACAACATTGATGTATCTGATATGTGTAACATTAGTAATGTGTGTGTGTGGCGATACAATTGGTTCTGTGTATCTTATATGTGTAATATTAGTAAAGTATGTGTGTTACCAGTTTTGTGTATCTTATATGTGTAGCATCAGAAAAGTAAGTGTGATGTATCAAGTTATGTGTATTTTATATGTGTAACGTCAGTAAAGTGTGTGATACAGTTGGTACTGTGTATCTTATATGTGTAACGTCAGTAAAGTGTGTGATACAGTTGGTACTGTGTATCTTATATGTGTATCATTAGTAAATTAAGTGTGATATACCAAGTTATATGTATTTTATATGTATAACGTATAATGTGTGATACATGAGGTTTTGTTATGTGTAAAACTTTAATACTTCAAAGAGTGTTGCATCAGACTTTGCATATTTTGGATTTATACCATGAATAGTCTAGTGTACTATAACCGAGTATGTATAACATTATTAATTAAAAGCACGTGTACATCAATGTGTTACAACAGTTTCATTTTTTGTATTTCTAACATCAGTTGTTAAGAGTTTATGTGCTACATCACGGTGTGTGTATATTTTGTAAGTGTAACAGTGGTGAAAAGTGTAGGTTAAAATCAGAGTCACAAGAATCTACGTCTGCGCATTACATGCGTTTCTTACGTATTTCCCAACAATCAACAGAAGGGAAACCCAATTAGAATGTTTTTTGTTGTTGCTGTTTAAAGAATTTCCAAAACTTTGTAAGAAATGTAAACCTACAAATTATATAACGTTAACCAAGTGTGTAAAAGACATGAAACCCTTTATATTAGACAAGGAAAAATTAATTGCGTTGAACTGCTTACAGTTTTCATCAATCATTGAAAGACATACACAGTTAGCGGCAGTAGTTTCCGTATTATATTTATGCTGTATATGTGTAAAGTCAGCTTCTGAGTCCAGTGATGTTTGTTTTAGGAAATAAATCAGAATTTTTCTACAGTACTGTTTGGAATATAAATAAGACAAAGCGCATCAAGTGTGGCCTCGCTTGGATTCAGGAAATATAGAATATTAGTAAAAATGTCCCCTTTGTAATAGCCCCACAACAGATAGCTGAGGCAAACAATATTAAAATTTGTAGAATGGAAGATGTTGAAGTCACGTTAGTTATTTTGAAAATCTTTGAATCACATGTTTTTAAACTCATACAAATTAAGTTTGTCTTTTATCTGGATCTGCAAGGAAAATATTTCGTACCAATACAGCTTTGCTATTTATCATAGTTTGTAGGATATGTTGTCGTTTTAAATATCTTAACCCATCATCTGAATTTATAAGATGACTTGTCGTTTCAGACATATTAGTCTGTCATCTGAGTTTGTTAGACCTAGTGTCGTTTTGGATATCTTAACCCATCATCTGGGCTTATAAGATGTATTTTCACTTTAAATTTCTTAACCATTTATCTGATTTGGGAGAATTTACTGTTGTTTTAGACATTTTGTTTCTGCATTGAATATATAGTTGTTTTGGATATCTTGGCCCATAATCTGATTCTGTAGGGAAATAGAAGCATTGTTGTCGTTGTGAACTGGCAACTATCACAGTAAATGTCATAGTAACAATTGGTATGAATTTAACAGTCAGTAGTAACAGTTGGTATAATAGGTATGACAGTTGGATAACAGCATGAATAACTAAGACTTCGGGAGTTCTAAACCAGTCTGAATGGTTTTAAATAGCTAAGACTCCGGTATTGAGCGAGAGGACTTGATACCATGGTAAACATTAATATCCTTACTGGAAATCATTATCTGATTAGTTTCGAAGAACACACATTTATCAACAAATATTTACAGCTACGTTTATATAATAATCTATTAAATCAAGCGTATAACATATTTTAACTTGTTTTATAAGACTATGTGTAGATATTGTAGTTCTGTATTTTATACGATGTCACAAAAACCTTATGTTAAAAAAGAAACACGTGCTGTAACAAATGTCTTTCACCTTGGTTTGTTATTTATCATACTAATTATTAAAAACGACTAAATAGAAGTAGGATGATAATTATAATAATCCAACCACATTATATCTGCTATATCCACTGCTCATAAGACCGTTTAGCCCAATAGCTGACTCTTCAAACCGGCTGGGATAGCGGTGGTTAAGATACTTTACCAAATGCAGTAACTTACCCTTGCAGTGGTAACTATGATGAACCACGTTCAATGTTTGGAGGTATCATTTCAGCAGAGATCTTAACGTATCGTTATGTCCAGTTAATTTTGCGCCTACATGTGTCTGAATGTATTATCACGTTTGGTCGTTTGTTACCGAAATAGTCATTTCGAAGGAATAATCACAATATCTCCCGAAATCCGTTTATAAAGAGTCGGTCAATGAAGCTACGATTTTTCTAAACTTTGATATTTACAGAACAAAATCCATATCATCTACACACAACCTTAAGAGCGATTATATAATCTGTAGCTACATCAAAATTAAAACATAAATCACAGTTATGATATAACACAGCAATACAATAAATGTTTCAATTAAAATGTTTAATGAATATATGACTTCAGCATAAAGAACTATTCCTTGGAGTCAACCTTCTTTACAGTTTTCTGTCATGGCACCATTAACCCTAGCCCAGCATGGCTAGGTGGTTACAGGTGGCACTATATTCGTAATTCAAGGATCGCGGGTTTGAATCCCCGTGACACCAAACATACTCTTGGTTTGATTCAACTGTGGAGTGGTTTAAATTGAAACTGTAGGAAAAATTTTCGAAAAACTTAGAATAAAAAAACAAAACACCTCAGTATTGACGTCACTGAATGCGCCACTTTTTTTTCTCTTAAAAAAGATGAAATGATTAATGTATCTGTCGATTTTTTGTTTGTTTTATGTTTAATGTTTGAATTTCGCGCAAAACTACCCGAGGATTATCTGCACTAGCCGTCCCTAATTTAGCAGTGAAAGATTAGAGGGAAAGCAACTAATGTGTGTTTTGTGTGTTTTTCTTATAGCAAAGCCACATCGAGGGGAATCGAACCCTTGATTTTAACTAAACTAGCGGTGGGCAAGCAGCTAGTCACCACCGTCCATTGTCAACTCTTGGGCTACTCTTTTATCAACGAATAACGATATTACTGGCCGTCACATTATAACATTCCTACGGCTAAAATAGCAAGCATGTTTGGTGGGACGGAGATTCATAGATAAACTAAATGACTTGTAATTTTTAAGTTTCCAATCTGACAGCTAAAATCATATTGACTTTCCCACCGACAAATAATTTATTCTTTATTGTACCCTCTGATAAGAAAACCTCTTATTAAGTTTGTTTGTAATCAGAAAGTAATCTTATTAAACTCAGTGACATAGCACATTTGTGTACAGCAAGCACATGACACCTTTTCTCAAACCCTCAGGTCAGTACCCAAAGATTTGTTTTTGTTTTCCAAGTTCTCTTTTGCTCTAGCGATCATTTTGAAATAACCCACGCGCATTTCTATTTGAAAGCTAACACATATGAATGAGGTCTCCAAATATCCACACTCACTTCTATGTGGAATATAATGACGTGACGAGTCTCCGAATTCCTCATAGTACATTGTACTCAATCTCTGTATTCCACAACTGACTGTCCTGCTGTAAAAAATATCATTAAATACAAGAGATACCCATGTTTTGGAAGTGCTGTGAACAATGCCATTATGTACAAGAGATACCCATGTGATGACGAAAAAACCCACTTGTAGAGAAAAATATGTGTAAAAACGGCTGGTATTGGTAGAGTAAAAATTTTTTTTATGTAGAGTAGCGAACAACGTTTCGACCTTCTTCGGTCATCGTCAGGTTCACAAAAACACCTATATACACTCTACATAAAAATGTTTCTCAACCCATACCAGCCGTTTTTACATATATAAGAGATATCCCTGTTCTGAAATTCTGTTTCCCAATATTTGTTGTACGAATCGATTATTCTTTATGATTTTGTGTTCTTTGTTAAAAACACGGTTATATTAAATTAATATTAAATTCCATTTCTCTGTCTCTATTTTTTTTTGGATGCCATATTCCAAAAACTATTTGTATGAATTTTCGTTATTCTTAAACTTTGAAAACCGATAATGATAATACTGTAATTACACAGGAAAGTTTATTGTATTTTAAACAGTTTTAACCTAATCTTAATGTCACTTCAACTATAATTTCTAAAATGAAATTTTCAAATTATTATCTTATAGCCACACATTTTTACATTTTATATTAAACTATTACACAATAATCTTTAAATATTTAGAACATTTCTTTTACTGTTTGTTAAATCTTTTTCTTTCTACCACATAATTCACGCTATGTCAACATAGTGAATTAACACTGATGACTGTTTGCACAAATAATAGTATTGTCGTGTCTCGCTAATCCGCCATGAATTAAACGATAAGGCTTAATTATTAATTAGCATATTATACTTTTAAACCTTCTACTTAGTAGCTGAAAAATAAAGATCTTTTGAAAGTTATAGTTTGTGGCCACTTCATAATATTTAATGAAATTGAATTCGAACAAAACTGCTTTATCAATTTAAAAGAAAGAAAAAAGTGAAATGCACTATCCCCTAGCGAATATAATAAGAACTAGTGCTGAGTTGCCAAGTTTTCAGTGCGTACACCTGGCGATGTTTTAACAAACCTAATTTATTGCTGTTGTTGTCTCATTTATTCCGAGCCCCTAGCGGCATCTGGAAGTACCAGTTCTTTTTCCATATCTAGATAATTTATTATTTAGTCGTGACGATGAAAGTAATGATTTGCATTTTTCACGTGTAGGTTTTGGTTTACAAAATGCAAAGTGTGAATGTCCATAAAAATTAGAAGGTTTGAGAAATATTTCTAGTAATTAAAAATGCTCCTTTGTAACATAGTTTCAAGAGAAACTTAATAAAAAGTAACTAGGTACAAAAATGAACAGACTCGAATAATGGCCCGGCATGGCCAAGCGTGTTAAGGCGTGCGACTCGTAATCTGAGGGTCACGGGTTCGCATCCCCGTCGCGCCAAACATGCTCGCCCTTTTAGTCGTGGGGGCGTTATAATGTGACGGTTAATCCCACTATTCGTTGGTAAAAGAGTAGCCCAAGATTTGGCGGTGGGTGGTGGTGACTAGCTGCCTTCTCTCTAGTCTTACACTGCTAAATTAGGGACGCCTGGCACAGATAGCCCTCGAGTAGCTTTGTGCAAAATTCAAAAACACACAAAACTCATATAATAAGCTACCAAGTGAATTCGACTGTCTTGTTGACAAAGATAAGCTGGAAAGTGAACTTTGACAAATCAATCAAATTCCAGACCAGTAATTGGACCAAAACTTCTGAAAAATGAAATATTCTTTAAACCTGCACAACTAAATCAACATACACTGCTGTTTATAAACACACACTACACTTCCCCTCTTACAGTAATAAATGTGATTGTGAGCAGTTTTGTGCTTTGAAAAAACAGGTATAAGTTTCTGTTAAAAATCATTCTAAAATAGCCTGACCTTATGGTTAGGGCGCTCGACTCGCAAAGTGTGGGTTGTAAGTTCGAATCCTGTAACTGTACTCGCCCTTACAATCTTTGGGTGTTATAATGTAACTGTCAATTCAAATTCTCATCCATTAAAGAATAGAACAGCCCTTACGAATAAAATAGAAGTGTAATGATTTTCATTTAAACAAAAAGATTACTATAAAACTGATGACTTTCAGTTCTCAAACTTTGTATTAAACGAAAAGCTACACACCAGGTTCATGTTAACTAAAACTTCAGTTCCACAGTCCCTTGTAAAAAAGACCATCACCCACCTGTTGATATTAATGGAGTATTGTTTGAGTAAAGAAATGGTTTCTGATTACTAGATGTCTCGAATGACCATTAACAGCAATGCCTGTCATTAGGTCAGATGAGTCATGCGCCTACTTCACTCTTTTCTGTTCAAGTGAGTCACGAATTTATGTCATTTTTTTTTTTCTGTCAACGCGCCAATATAACTTTAAAAGGTAAAGAAGAGATATATTTTTAAAGTTTGTAAGCCATATTAGATTATGGAACAAATTAACCTTTTTTTTCTTATCTTCGTCTATTTCAAATAGTTTTATTTTCTAGTTGGATGGGTAGTTAATCTACACGGTTATAATACGCTAAAATAAGTCAACTTATTGTAGTCTGTATTGGTCGGTAAAATTTGAAGAACTGAACTGTCTTTCAAATTGTCTGACCACAACATCTGTCCATTTCTCGGTTCGTAAACCGTGTCCACGTCAAGTGACCAAACTTATTTTAGAAGTGTAACAGATCACGTTCAGCGGCAAAAGCTCGTGCTTGCCGGTGTTTTGCTGACTTTCAAGTAAACGCGCGTGAGCGTTGGGGGTCCCAACCAACCTTGACCACTTGGCAGTTTGAAGGATCCTGGGGCTATAGTCGAAGTAAAGTCAAAAGCTACAGCAACAAAGACAGAGTAGTTTATCAAGTGTTTCAGAAGACCACAGTTTCAAAACAATTATTCTAGAGAATTGTATCAGCTATGTCAATTGAACTTCGTATCATTTGATAAACAAAAATGACTTAGATCCCAAACACATACGTATTTTGATGCTAAAATTTTGATTTGCGCCTTCAAAGTACAAAGCAATATAAAAAGGGACAGAAATCATATGAGATTATGCTTACTGGCAAGTCATATAAAAAGTATCCCTCACTAGTGATATTCAAAGGTTATTACAGTTCTAACATTTATTAATGGTGAATATAGAAGCTAAAGCACTAGTAATTGAATATAAATTTAAAAAAGCTTCAGATATATAGAGAGCGTGCTTTAAAAGAGGCAGAATGGCACGGTGAGTGAATGTCACTCAACCGATACAACGTTAGTGTTCGCACAATGTGGCAGAACGTACATATAAAAAAAATTAAATTATTTTCATCATTGTTGTACTTCCTAACTTCCATATATATTTAATCAATAAAAATGAAATGCAATGATATATAGATGAATGTCAAAAAAGTATTCTTATGGTTTCACAAACCTAGACAATGGGCATTCTGGGCATTCTCCACATGGAACATCGAAAATACGAACTTAATGTTTCAAGTCCGCACACTTAACGCTAACCACCTGAGTAACAAAGCAAACTTTTCTTGTTTGTGTATACGTATCATATATTATGTTTTCGTGCCTTTGTAAGAATCAACTATAAGAAAACCTTTACTGTGTAAAGTGACGAACTTTCAACCCTACATCTTTAAAAGTTTAAGAGATAAAATACATTGTAACGTTCTACCTTTATACCTGGCAGAGTTTAGAGATAAAATACATTGTAACGTTTTGCCTTTATACCTGGGAAACTTTAGAGATAAAATACATTGTAACGTACCTTTTACCTTTATAAGAGATAAAATACATTGTAACGTTTTGCCTTTATACCTGACAGATTTAGAAATAAAATACATTGTAAAGTTTTGCTTATATACCTGGCAGACTTTAGAGATAAAATACATTGTAACGTCTTACCTTTATACTTGGCAGAGTTTAAAGATAAAATATATTGTAAAGTTTTACCTTTATATCTGGGAAACTTTAGAGATAAAATACATTGTAACGTCTTACCTTTATACCTGGCAAAGTTTAGAGATAAAATACATTGTAATGTTCTACCTTTATACCTGGCAGAGTTTAGAGATAAAATATATTGTAACGTTTTGCCTTTATACCTGGGAAACTTTAGAGATAAAATACATTATTGTAACGTCTTACCTTTATACCTGGCAGAGTTAAGAGATAATATACATTGTAACGTTTTACCTTTATACCTGGGAAACTTTAGAGCTAAAATACATTGTAACGTCTTACCTTTATACCTGGCAAAGTTTAAGAGATAAAATACATTGTAAAGTTTTGCCTCTATGCCTGGCAGAGTTTAGAGATAAAATACATTGTAACGTTTTATCTTTATACCTGGTAGAGTTTAAGAGATAAAATACATTGTAACGTTTTATCTTTATACCTGACAGAGTTTAGAGATAAAATGGAATGCAGTGCATCGTTTTCCAAAATTTTCATTTTCGAAAAAGTTTCTATGGCTGTTTCGTTGTTATTAACAAAGTGTCTAACAACAAAGTTATTTGGTTCTGACAGTTCTAAACAATGCGTCTAACAACAACGTTATTAAGTTCTGATCATTTTGTACAAAGTGTCTAACAACAACGTTATTAGATCTGAATGTTCTCAACAAAGTGTCCAACAACAATGTTATTAGATCTGAATATTTTTTACAAAGTTTCTAACAACAACGTTATTAGGTTCTGACCATTCTGTATAAAGTGTCTAATCAAAAAGTTATTAGGTTCTGACAGTTCTTAACAAAGTGTCTAACAATAACGTAATTAGATTCTGATCTTTCTGTATAAATTGTCTAACAACAACATTATCAGGTTCAGACCATTCTGTATAAAGTGTCTAACAACAACGTTATGAGGTTCTGGTCATTCTGTACAAAATGTCTAACAACAACGTTATCAGGTTCTGATCATTCTGTACAAAATGTCCAACAACAACGTTATTAGGTTCTGACAGTTCTTAAGAAAGTGTCTAACAACGACGTTATTAGATCTAAATGTTCTTAACAAAGTGTCTAACGACAACGTTATTAAGTTCTGACTGTTCTGTACAAAGTTTCTTAAAACAGCGTTCACTGTAACAACTGTTAACAGCTGGATAAATTCATTGAAACGATTTATTTGTCTTAAGAAACATGTTAAAATCAAATAAATCAAAAATCAAAATTTTGATTTTACAAAATCAAATTTTCAATGTCGTTGAAAACCTGGTTACATTTACTGAAACGACTTTCCCGTCTCTCTAAAAACTGGTTACATTCACTTAAACGATTTACCCCTGTTTCTAAAAATTGGTTATATTGATTTAAAAAAAAACATTCATCTGTCTTTGAAAACTAGTTAATGTCACTGAAGCGTCTATGTTATATTTATTAAAAGACACATGTTGGGACAGTTTTACTTGTTGCTATATTAATTGTTATTGAATATTTTGGGAATCGTTTAAGTTAACTTTAAATAGATGTTGAATAATTGTCTTCCTTCACTGAATAGAAAGAGTTCACTTTATAATAATAATACTTAACCGTCTTCATAACAACAACACTTGTATCGAATTATGTTTCGTTTGTTTTTATTCCGCATGTAAAACAGAACATAATTGACATTTCTCTTTGTGTTAATTAATGAGATGCGTAATACCAATAGTTCATCTATAGTGTGCCCGCCGCTGGGATCTAACGCAAACGGTCAGTGTTACAAGCCCTCTTGGTTATTGTTGAGCTACCAGGAGGCAGTAAATTGGATAACAGTGTTGGTTCGCACAATCTCAGTAATGTAGTTTATAAATCGTTCCACTGCGCTAAATTAACAGAGCTACAGCTGTGAAGTGGAATTTTGTAACACTTGAGAAATTTGACCAATCAAAAAAAGGCCACTTCTGAAACCCGTTGTCTCTTGTTCAAACACTGTTTCATAGGGAATATAATTTAGGGAGCTTAGTACTAACTAATAATTAAATTTTTTAAGTTTTATAAAACAATTTTATCACTACAGAATTCTATGCAAGCATATGTCTGAAGTAACATAGAAACGTGGAAGAAATGTGTTCACTTAAGTTCTGTTAAAATGGAGTTTCATAAATCAAGAGATGTTCGGTTTTAGGAACAGTTCTACATTAGTGTGTGTTTCATTTGATATAGTATATTTGATGTACTGTAATAGTTAAACAGGTGGTGCACTACAGACGGATTAAATATCTGTTTTCTATCAGACATTTGTAGTGAAATTCTTAAGTCGAAGTGCACCTGATGCACCCCTGGGCAAAACAGCTCTGAAAGCTCAGATGTAAGTCTCTAAATCTTAACTGCTGCCTACAACCAGTCTGCAGCACCACGAGCTAAAAGGGGCTTTGTTTGTTTGTTTGTTTGCTTTAAATCTCGCACAAAGCTACACGAGGGCTATCTGCGCTAGTCGTCCCTAATTTAGCAGTGCAAAACTAGAGGGAAAGCAGCTAGTCATCACCACCCACCGCCAACGTTTGGGTTACTCTTTTACCATCGCATTGACCGTCACATTATAACGCTCACACGGCTGAAGGGGCGAGCATGTTTGGTGTGATAGGGATTCGAACCCGCGACCCTCGTATTACGAGTCGAGTACCTTAACCACCTGGCCATGCCGGGCCCCAAGGGCTTTGTTCAACTCTTTGAACCCAGTTATAAATATTTAATAAGACATTTTTGTTAATTTCCCTTTCAAATTCACATATTCATATTAAAATAGAATTTAAGAAATGTATACTCTCTCTGCTATGTAATGAGGCTCCCAAACTCTATTATGATTCTTAAAAGTTGAGTGTTTATCAGTCCTCGTTTCTCGCAGCTTATGATAGATTAGTAGATGGTCACGTTTGTCATTTGCATTTAATTAACTTTCTGACGTCATATGTAGCTTAGTATACCTAATATTTATCAGGAGGGTGGGTAGAATGTTATCTATCCCCTTTGTACCCTTCCACGTTAGATAATGTAACTGACATTCTATACAGAGTCGAATCTAACTTTTTAGCTGAAGTCAGAAAAATATAAAATATTCTTAAAAATCAGATTACATCAAACATCTTTAATTATCAACTATATCAAATCTTCTTAAGTATCAGGTTACACCAAACATTCTTAGTCGTCAAATTGTATCAAACCTTCCCAACCATCAGATTACACCAAACATCCTTAGTCGTCAAAGTGTATCAAACCTTCTTAACCATCAGCTTACATCAAACAACCTCATTCAACAAACTTTATGAAACCTTCTTAACCATAAAATTACACCAAACATCCTCAGTCATTAAACTGTATCAAACCTTTTCAACCATCATATTACACCAAATATCATTAATAACGAAACTCCATCAGACCTTCTTAACCATCAGATTACAACAAACATTCTTAATCATCAAACTATTTCAAACATTTTTAACCATCACACTATTTCAAACCTTCTCAACTATCAGATTACACCAAATATCATTAATAACGAAACTCCATCAGACCTTCTTAACCATCAGATTACAACAAACATTCTTAATCATCAAACTATTTCAAACATTTTTAACCATCACACTATTTCAAACCTTCTCAACTATCAGATTACACCAAATATCATTAATAACGAAACTCCATCAGACCTTCTTAACCATCAGATTACAACAAACATTCTTAATCATCAAACTATTTCAAACATTTTAAACCATCACACTATTTCAAACCTTCTCAACTATCAGATTACACCAAACATCCTTAACCATAAAACTGTATCAAACCTTTTTCAACCATCATATTATACCAAACTTCCTTAATAATAAAACTACATCAGACCTTCTTGACCATCAGATTACACCAGACATCCTTAATCAAACTGTATCCAATCTTCTTAACTATCTCTCCAACCTCTACGGCATAATATTCATATATTCAGAAGAATATTCCTAAACCTTGTTCCTCGTATACTGAATTTCAAGGCCACCCCATCTTATTTTGTATTATAGCTCATTCCATGAACACTACCAAAGAGAAATCCATGTCATAACACATTTTGTTCACTGACAAAACAAAATTTACTAGCAATGTTTAATTTCTCGTCCTATTACATCAGTTTTGCTTCTATACATTATTATTTCCATTAATAGCTCATTCAGTACATGACTGTCGTGTGCACTGTTGGTACTTCACAGTTCATGCATTGTTGTTCGTTATTCTTTCTCAGACTGAGGTAATAGGAGCTTGTGGAGTGGATCTTGGAAAATATCTCGTAGTTCCTGTTGATTAAGCACCTTCCTACTTGTTTGTGTCGTTTGCAGAGAATTAAGAGATTCTTCAACATTAAGATGAAATAGGTGAATATTGGTCAGGATTCTCAACCTAATCATCAGTAAACCTGAATACTTCTTTACTCAGACACTTAGTTATTCTTCTTTGAGACTTGTATTTGCCTTTCTAAAGTTGTCGAACGTCCTAGCTGGCGAATAGGGACACTTATTTCTACCGATACATTCGTTACCGACTTAGTAGAGAGTCCTAGTTTGAAACTTTTATCAATTTTATTTTGATGTTCTTATAACAATCTTCTAAGAAGTGTAATACGTACGAGCTGATACTAAGTATAAAATAGAGAACAAACATCAAGGATTCGAGTTTTACGCCCTATCAACAAGAAGGAGTGAGCAATACGTGCGCAACAGCCGAGAACAACAACAAAAGGAAGAGGTTGTCGTTTTATGGGTTGAAATACTTTACTTTAGGCATTGGCACAGTTCTGGCTTCAAAGGAGTGCTCCTACATATTTCTAGAGTGGTTTCAGGTTTCACATTTTACACCAAGACCTTCTACAGGTTGAAGTCAAAGTTATATATTTTTTGGTGTTTTTGTTTTGTTTGTTAATGCAGTCTTGTCATAAAGTTCCTTCTTGTGTTCTTATTTCTCTGTGCGAATAAGTGTGTCTAAAAGTGCTTTATGTGACAGCATTATTCATTCTATGTAGTTTGGTGGGAGAGGTTGCACAGGCGTTTATTAAAGAATTATTTTATGGTGTGTCTTAGTCGTTTCTTAAATTGGTTTGGTTTGCTTTGAATTTCGCGCAAAACTACACAAGGGCTACCTGCGCTAGTCGTCCTTACTATAGCAGTGTAAGACTAGAAAGAAGGCAGCTAGTCATCACCACCCACCTCCACCTCTTGGGCTACTCTTTTACCAATGGATAGTGGAATTGACCGTCACATTATAACGCCCCCACGGCTGAAAGGGCGAGCATGTTTGGTGCGACTGAAACTCGAACCCTTGACCCTCAGATTTCGAGTTGAACGCCTTAACCCACCTAGCCATGCCGGGCCTTTTAAATTAGTATTGTGTGGTTTGTCCTAGTCCAGGGGTGTGCAACATTTTTCGTCGGTGGGCCATATAACCAACTTCATCAATCAAGCGGGGCCACTTAAAAAACAAGCTTATTCGTGTACATGCACAATAAATTAAAAAAAATTCTCAAAATGCAAGCAATAATATTTTATATTTTGCATGAGTGATCATTTTAGTGCGACACTTGAAATTTAGAGTCCTTGCAGAGCTTGTCAATATCAGCTTTGACAGAAGTGGTTGCCACTCTTAACTGACTGGTCAAATGTTCATCAGTCAGCTGACTTCTACATTTGGTTTTGATGAGCTTCATTTTGGAGAAAAATTGCTCACAGCAGTAGGTGCTACCAAAAAGGGAGGCAATTCTTTGTGCATGACGGGACAAATTGGGAAACTTTTCACGTACACAGAGTTTGTAAAAGTCTAGCAAACTGTTTTCAGAGAATTTCCTTTTAGTGTCCATGTCAGCCTGCAGTTCAATGAGTTCCATTTGGCAATCATCAGGACTGTCTTCCACTGCCAAATCAAAAGGTTGAGCGAACAATTTCAATCTAATTTCAGTTTGTCTGAAATCTGGAAATCTGTTTGCAAACTCACCACGCAGCTTTTGTACACTGGTTCCATATTTGGTGCAATCCAGATTAGGAAATTCCAGTTTCCTGGTTGCAAGACATGTAAAATGGGTCAATATGGCTCTTCTCAACTGAACCTGGAAAAGTTCCAATTTCTTCTCAAAAGCACAAATATGCTCAAACAACTTATTCACAAGTTGACTTTTCCCTTGTAGTTTTAAGTTTAAATCAGACAGATGCTGTGTAATGTCTGTGAGGAATGCTAAGTCATTCAGCCAGTTCTCATTGCTCAAGATGTCCACATTCTGACGTTTGCTCTCCATGAAGAACTTAATCTCCTCTCGCAGATTCCAGAATCTCTTCAAAGTAGCAGCTCTACTAAGCCAACGTACAGCAGAGAAGTACAAAACATCTGAATACTCACTGTCCAGCTCATCTAAAAAGTTTTAAATTGTCGATGATTTAATCCTCGTGTTCGAATATAATTTACGCATTGGACGACATTTTTCATGACTTCTGCAAAATCCAGAACTTTGGTGCACAAGCTCTCTTGGTGAATAATGCAATGGCTTACAACTACGTCTTGTGCTCCAATTGCAGTTAGAAATTTCTTGGTGAATCCATTTGTCCTACCTGTCATGGAAGGAGCACCATCTGTTGTAACACCACATAATTTATAAGGATTCAGTTCAAACTTTTCTACAACCTTAAGCACTTGTTCACAAATATCCTGTCCTGTGGTTGTGGAGGAAAGGCTTGCCATATCTAAAACTCTTCGAAAACATCAAAGCCTGCAGTAACAGCTCTGATAAAAATGACAAGTTGGGATGTGTCATTGATATCAGTGCTTTCATCAAAGCCAGACTGAAAGCTTCACACGAATTCAATCTCTCTTTCAAAGTTTCTTTGATGTCCTCTGAAAGATCTTTTGTCCTGCGTGAGACAGTAAAGCGGGAAAGGCTAGTTTGCTCCACCAAATATTTTTTCTCTGGACATGCATATTCTGTGAATATTGTTAAACAATTTTAATAAATTCTCCATCACTGAAAGGCTTTCCCTTTTCTGCCATACATTCACAAAGCTTAAAACTCAGTTTTGTCACCAGTTCTGAATTTTTCTTGAAAGTGGTAAAAACACCTTGTTGCTTTTCAATCGATGTTTTTAAATGTTCAATTTTGTCCTTTCGTGCCTGACCAACAATTTCATCAAACTGGGAGGAGTGCTTAGTTGCGTAATGTTGCTTAATATTGTACTCTTTCATGACTGCAATTGTAGTTTGACAGACGAGGCAGACAACACCTTGATTATGTGGGACAACAAGATATTTTGTGCACCATTCACTGTTGAATAACCTTCCCTCATCATCAATTTTCGTTTCTTAACTGCTGACATTTTACTAGCCCTGAAATCAAAACAAAAATTATTCTCACGAAAATAGCAAAGTAGAAAAAACATAGAATTTATTTACACATGGAACCTCTTATGGACAGAAACACATGTTTCTAAATTGGCATCCCGATCATAGCCTTCCGGTACTTAAATTAATTGAGAATAGCAAAATACAGTGTGACCTCGCCTATAATCGGTTCGCCATTCGCGGCCCCGCATATTCGCGGGTTATGCGCGAACTGCGTTTTTGTAGGTCACAGAGACTGAAAGGGCTTTTCGAGGAGATTTCTGTTGTATTTACTCAATCAAGCCGTTTTATCAATTGTCGTCTTCACCAAACAAGATTGGACTGCTATTGGCTGACTGCCTCAGCTTCCCCAACAACGCAAACGGCAAAGCACAGCCCGGTAACGCACGGTACAATTTAGTGAAATACATAACAGTATGCAATATTGCTACATTATTACTGCATCAATGAGTATAAGTATCATTAGTGTTTGGGAAGCATTTCATATAGTATATAATCGCATACATATACGTTTTAAAACTGCGTCCAATATTCGCGGTTTTTCGCTATTCGCGGGAGGGTAAAGAACGTAATCCCCGCGAATAACGAGGTCACACTGTACATAGAATCAGATGCATCTGAAAGCAAAAATTTTAATAAATTCAGTAAAGTCACAACAATATGCTAAATAATAATCAATTTACCTTCAATCTCTTGTAGTAACTGTAAAAGGTAATAAAATTTTCACCAATAATGAATGACGGACAGCAGAGGTTAGGGAAAATTGTCGCCAGCGGGCGAAGGCGAGGTTCAGGACATGACGTTGAGTCGTAGACAATAGTGCTAGTGCACGTCACCTATTCATGCCCTAAGGAGGCCGACCAATCGAATTCGGCCTGCTCCTCTCTAGCAAAGATAATTTTAGAAGTTTGTCGAGTCGAAGCCTGGGAATCCCGTAGGATCGATGCTTTTAAAAATATTCCATTTGCGTTGGATTACAGATCAGGCCACATGGTTAGATTACAACAACTAGGGCCACACTAAATGGCTTGGCGGGCCGGGTTGTGGCCCGCGGGCCGCCTGTTGCACACCCCTGTCCTAGTCAGTCATCAAATAAATATGGTGTCTTATTCGTTTATTAAGGAGTTATTGTATAGTGTGAATTAATATTTCATTAAATAACTGTTGCATGACGAGTTTATTAAATAATTGTTAAAGTGGTTTATTGTGTCTTAGCGACTCGTTATTGTGTTTACGATTGTCTTGTAGGTTTGTGTGATAAATAATTATTCAACAATTTCTGGTAAAAATGTTGTTTTGAATCTAAGATACTGTATTTTACTGTTGTTATGAAGAATGTTTAATTAATTAGCTGAAGATTAGCTGAAGCTGTAAATATTAGCTGAATATTTACAAGACGTTAGCTTTTATATTTAATAACAACATTAATTTTCCTCCCTTACCGTTTTATTCAACACAAGTACATCTAAGCCTTTACAAATAAGGATGGTACTATTAGATAGCTTTACAGTTACACCAAGGCTCTGTTCATTAGTAAGTAGCCCTCTTGTCCAGTTCATCCACGACTGTAATAACAGAAAAAAAAAGAAACACTAAAAAACGTCCATTTAAATTTTTATGACACGTATGTAACCAAAACAACATATCCAGTATACAAGGATATATTTTTAGTTAAAATATACAGTTCTAAAATCGAAAACTTTTCTCAGTAAATTGAATATTTATGCGTGCTGTTTTACTCCAAATGTCAGTGTAATGATTATTTATGTTTGGGAGAGAAACGCGAGATTGAGAAGGATCAGATAAGAAAAAACGTACTCTTAGATCATTTCACATGATCTAATAGGGGATAAGGTCAGTATCTGTCCACTGTCCGGCAATTTAATGATCATTAAAAAGATGATAAACTTGATAGATGAACGGGCTTGCTACCCCTCACGGCACGCGCAGAAGTCTGGTTTGTAAAATCATTAGATTATTTCTTCAGAACCAGGAAATTCCAAATCATTAATTCATCTTTTCTATAGTCTTTGCTAGATTCATATACATATTGATATTTTAAATATAGCCCACAAATATGACTATTATTTAAATTAAACACTCGGTTAGTATTATCTATTACTGTACTACAGTAAATATAATTCCTGTTTATAACTTCCTTTAACCTTGACTTATCGCATGAAGATAACAAACCTTTATTCTATTTAGTTTCTGTAGTTATTATAAAGTTTATCTAGTTTTGCTATTCCACACAATACTGTCATAAAAAATAATTTTGCGTCATTCCGGTTTTGTTATTCTATTTACTTTTATCATAATAAAATGTAGCTTTGCGCGAAATGCAAAACATAAACAAACAATAAAAATAAATAAGTAATCGTGAATCTGGTTTTGCTATTCTTCCCACTGTTATCGTAATAAGAATAAATAATCTTAAATCCAATTTTTGTATTACTCCCACTCATATCATAATAAAAACAAATAATTAATCGTTAATCCAGTTTTGCTATTCTTCCCACTGTTATCACAAGAAAAATAAATAAATAATTATTAACCCAGTTATGTCATTTTCCCACTCATATCATAAAAAAAAAAAACCAAGTTATTTATCAAAAGTTAGTTTTATGAAGACACTTTAAGACATTTTAACTGTCCGGCAGCAGGAAAAAATTCTTGTTAATCTACTGCTAAACGTGTATGAAGTATCATATTTTAAAGGTTCTGTTTTCATTATTTTTTTTACTTCTTGCTTGGTTGAAATAAGTAAACCTGCTACCAAAGTGTTCCCCAGTGACACAGCAGTATGTCTGTGGACTCTACCCGCTGTTTCGATATCCACAGTGGGCAGAACACAGATAACCCATTGTGTAACTTTGTGCTTAATTCTAAACAAACAAAGTTACCAAAGCAGTAAAGTCCTAATCCGTAAGGCTTTATATTAATTCCTGCAGTGTTGGTTCTCTTAGTACAAATTAACTTTAGTGTTATGGTTTTTCCAGGTATGAAGATCACTGATCAAAAACATCAAATCTGTAAATGATTTGGCACAAACTAATGTTACTGATAAGTTTGTAACTAAGATATCGTTGAAACAGCAAGTGAGAAGAAATGAAGTAAAACTAGTGTAAATAAGAGACACAAGTCTGACTAACATTCAGCTGTTCCGAGTGTAACAGCTTTAATCTGACATTATTGAATAAATTAAAATGAAAAAAAAAAACTCCAAGGAAAAGGTCAGAACTTTATCCAAACTTACGCAATCTGACTAGGGAAAGTAATATATTTCGGTTGGTTATTTTATCTTCTGTATACAATACGGTAGAACAGAGGTGGTGAACTTAAGTTTTAAATCAGGGACCGTTAACAAATATATACTGCGATACAAACATGTGTTTCATTAGTCTGTTTGAAGTTTTGATCAAATTCAAATAAAAAAATTTAGAGAAAATCAATCAATGAAACGAATATTAGCTAAGAATCTTGACAATTCTGTTGGATTAAGATAAAAACGGAGTAAAAATTATGAAATATCTGCCTTGAGATAAGCAAACTTCTGTATTCTTCACTTTCAGTTTCTGTCACCACGTTTGTTGCGGTTCGTAATAAAATGGTTATTCACAATAAAATCAATATTGTACAATGAAAATATCACAGACGTGAGAATCATAACTGGATTATACTATTTAGTACAATACCCAGTCGTTTACTACAATACCTACACTGCTTAGACTGAAAGCGATTTTAATTCACCCTACATCTGACTTTCATTCCCTTTAAAAATATATTTTAGACACAGTATTGTTATTGAAATAGGAAAGTTCGCCTTGCTCCGATTGAAACTCGAAATAGGCGTATTATCCATACATATACCTGGAGTGTAGTGTATTATCGAGTCATATATCTCGCGAAGTGTATTATCCATTCATATATCTTGTGCATAATTTATTATTCATTCATATATCTTGTGTATAATGTATTATCTATTCATATATCTTGTGTATAATTTATTTTCCATTCATATATATTTTTCATAATTTATTATCTATTCATATATTTTATTTATAATTTATTATCCATTCATATATATTTTTCATAATTTATTATTTATTTATATATCTTGTGTAGCCCTCCAGTGGTACAGTGGTATGTCTGCGGACTTACACGCTAAAAACCGGCTTTCGATACTGGTGGTGGGCAGAGCACAGATAGCCCATTGTGTAGCTTTGTACTTAATTCAAAACAACAAAACAAATATCTTGTGTATAATTTATTATCCATTCATATATCTTGTGTATAATTTATTATTCATTCATGTATCTTGTGTATAATTTTTCACACTATATGACATATTTTTTTACTTTTTCTTGTTCCTGGGCAGAAAATGTTATTTCCGAATTGCTTATGCCTAAAGTAAATGGAAAAGATCTATTTTTCTCTTCAAACTTTGCTTTTGTGACCTTGGTAATTAAATTTTCAAATTTATCCATTTTCCATAACATTCCAGGTAGATTCAGTGCTGAGTAGCTGATAAAGAATTTTCTCGAACTTACAAGAAGTTTAAAGAGCTTTCTAGAAAGTTTAGAACTTACGAGAATTTTCTAGAACTTTCCATAGTAATATATATACTGGGGCTCACAACTCACCACTTCAGTTTAGTTCTAGCTGCCTAAGTGAACACATAGACCTATCTGATTTTATCAGAGATGGCATCAAGAAGCTGCAAGCGTTCTCCAGACACATTCTGCTATGTATGTGGTAATCAAGACAAGAGCGAAAACTTTCTCTATGTATCATGTATCTGCTATCATGTGTCCGAACCTTCCATCACCATCGCTCCAGTATCACACTGCCATGAGCTCACTGTACCCGCTCCACCAGAGAGAAAGCAGCCATCCTCAGAAGAGAGCAGCAAATCAGAAGAGGAGGTAGACGTGGAAGATCCAATTTACAATTTCAGAGGTGCAGCTGGTGAAAGAAACCCATACTTTCCCAACCAAAGAGATCTCAATGAATGGATCATAAATCCTGGTCTAACATAGTCGAATACCGAGATTTTTACATCTAGGCTCAAAGAGTAGGATTTGTTAGATAAAAGTGTGCAAGTCGCAAGTCAGAGCAAACATCACCGACATTTTTCAAGCTTCTTCACTCGTCAACATAGGCTCTGCTTCTGCCACAATGTATCTGGTCTGTGCGAAGCAATTCAAATTGCCTGTAACCCGAACGAGTGGTGCCTCTTCATTGATAACTCGTCCAGAAGCCTCAAAGCTGTGCTGCTCCATAACGAGAATAAGTAAACGTCTCTTCCCATGACACATTTGGTGCACCTCAAAGATGAATATAACAGCATCAAGACCTTGCTAGAAGCCTTGAAGTATGATTAGTATGATTGAGAGGTTATCAGAGACTTCAAAATGGTGGCATTCTCGATGGGTTTCCAAGGAAGCTTTACAAAGTTTCCCTGTTATCTTTGCCTTTGGGACAGCAAGGACGTCGCAGCACACTACAACAGGAAGCATTGGCTCCAACGGACCGAGTTCTCTGTGGGGAGGCACAATGTCAAGTGTGAGCCACTAGCGGACCTCCAAAAGGTGTTGTTCCCACCATTGCACATAAAATTGAGTCTTAAGAAACAATTTGTCGCAGCTCTTGATAAGGAGTCTGCAGTCTTCAAGTACTTTCGAGACTTCTTCCCTAAGCTGTCTAAGGCAAAGATCAAAGCTAGTGTCTTCATCGGACCACAAATAAAGAAGATCCTGGAGTGCACAAAATTCCCCAAGAAGCGCAGTAGGAAGGAAGAAAAAGCTTGTGGCAGCTTTGTCGCAGTGGTTCGGGGCTTTTTGGGCAATCACAAGGCCGAAACTTATGTGGAACTGGCTGAAGCTTTGGTGAAGAACTACGGCAAAGTGGGCTGCAGGATGTCCCTGAAAGTCCATATCCTTGACGCCCATCTTGATAAATTCAAGCAGAACATGGGGCATACTCAGAGAATCCAGGCGAGCGTTTCCACCAAGATATATTGGACTTTGAACGTCGCTTACAACATGACGAAAACATGACGGGAGACTATATTTGGAGGCTGATACGTGAAAGTGATTTACATAACAGTCGCAAATCTCGAGAAACTGCTCACTTCTAAACACTTTTGTTCATTTTTTCATAACTTTAGAATAAATACATGTAAATCTTGATTCATATGTTGTTTTATCCAAACCTTATATAAATGAAAATGTGCAAATTTGCCCCTTTTTACATAGAAAATAGGTTAATTTCTAAATTTCATTATCCAGGTCACAAAAGTAAAGTTTGAAAGAAATAGTGGCCATTTTCTGTACTTTTACAACATAAGCAATTGATAAATAACACATACTATCCAGGAACAAAATTTGTGTTACATTGTGTTATTATCCGCTTTTCATCTTGTGCGTGATGGATAATTGTTAAGATAATGTCTTTTGTTGGACACCTGCCCGACCATGCTACCAGAGTTTCAACCTTTACGTTACCTCCCAGGCCCATTATAGCTAGGTGGTTGGGGCGATCGACTCATAATCTGAAGGTTGCGGATTCTAATTCTCATCATGCTAAACATGCTCGCCCTCTCAGCCGTGAGGACGTTATAATATCACGGTCAATCCAACTATTTGTTGGTAAAAGAGTAGCCCAAGAGTTGGCGATGGATGACGATAACTAGCTACCTTTCCTCTAGTCGTACTCTGTTAAATGTGGATGGCTAGTGCGGAAATAGCTTTGCGAGAAATTAAACAAACAAACCATTACTTCCCCTGGCGGCACAACACTCTGACAATTCATCAACACAGGCCGTGTATCTTATTTTACCGACCATCATGCCCAAGTTTACTAATGAATGAATATTTACTGTGAAATTCCTATGAATACTATTACTGTAGGTACTAGTTAAGACGCCAATTTTGATTTCATTCATTTAAGTTAACCACTCCATCCTTTTTCTAGCCGCACTTTCTGTTCACACCTAAGGTATTATTGATTACATATTATGAAGTTTTGTCAATGCACATCAACAAACCACACCAAACAAAAAAAAGTAACACTCGACAGTAACCAAAACTAGTTTTAATATCGTAACCCTATTATTTGGAACAGACCTATACTTTACAAAACCTACCAGATTTTTTAAAATATATGGTGGTATTTTTCTCTCTAAAACAGTGGTAATAGCTTCCTTTATAGTACGGCATGAAATTTAGATTAACAGTTCCTTGTCATCACTCCTATACAATTGGTATAGCCATACTAAGCTTCATTATTTATGTTAATTGTGTAAACTAATATCACGTGACGCTAAACGCTCTTTGATTCATCACATTTAGTAAGCCTGTAATGAAAAGTTGGCAACACGAATAATAACTGTTCACCAGTATGGTTATTTTGAAAACGTGAATTACAAACTACTAATCTAATTTGTTTGGCCTAACCAATACTTACGTGTCAACAAGTCCTTTCACTTACAGTTTAGCAGCTATAAATCATTTGTCTTTAATCCGAATGACAAAATCTAAAAATTACTCACTTTTACTTTTAGGTGAAGCCGAAGTAAAAATGCTATACCGATAGGTTATGTGACTTTTTCGTAGACGTGCGCAAATATTTTCGTCAAATTTGATAAATTTTTGTTCAATAATTTTGTGCAAGTGGCTCATATTCAAACCAAATGAGATTCCTAGTTCTAGGTTGTATCTATCATTGTACCAAATGTGAAAAAAATCCATAAAAGCATATATATTATTTTAAAAAATAAAGTTTAAATAAATTTGACGTGAATAAAAATCAAAGGAAGAAACTCAATCAAAACTGAATATTTCATATCTCGTGCATTTCTTAATGAATTGCCTTGAAATATGGAATTTGAAGTAGGAGTTTAGTAGAAAATACCCACTGAAAACTTGGGATAGTTTGTATCACCACAGATGGAGATACAGAAGGTGTGATATTATTAAACTCTCACTCCTGTTAGCCTGATCGGGTGGTTAAGGCACTCCACTCGTAATCTGAGGGTCGCGGGTTCGAATCCTTGTCACTCCAAACATGCTCATCCTTTCAGCCGTGGGGTCGTTATAAAGTGACGGTCAATGCCACTATTCGTTGGTAAAAGAGTAACCCAAGAGTTGGCAGTAGGTGATGATGACTAGTTGCCTCCCTCTGGTCTTACACTTCTAAATTAGGGACGGCTAGTGCAGATAGGCCTCGAGTAGCTTTGTGCGAAATCCAAAACAAACAAACACACTCACTCCTTTTAAATAAGACAGTATATCCCGCAGGTTGTTTTGTTAGCCAGAAAACACTCTACCATCTGTTTTCATCAATCATACTTCGTCTACCTAATACAATGTTGACAAGACATTTCACCTAATCCTACTGCCTACTAGACCTACTAGAATCATCCATAACAGTAGTTGGAATGGTATTTATCTCAACTTTCACGAACAACGACTGTTATCAATTCTATTCAAATAACTTGCAAGTTTAGGCTGAGGATGAATAACGGAATGCTGGTTATTTATTTAACACAGGTTATTTTATTACACTTTAGCAACTAACAATAACGAGTACGTTCTATGATAAGAATTTCATGTAAAACCGTGAAACACTGAATGTATCATTTCAAGACCGAAAACACCATAACCAGACATTATTCACATCTCTCTTATTCACTCAATACATCCAACATCGGATTTTGAATATCTATCTATTCAGTACATGAATATGTGTGTTTTCTTATAGTAAAGCCACATTGGGCTATCTGCTGTGACCACAGAGGGGAATCGAACTCCTAACTTTAGCGTTGTAAATTCGAAGATTTACCGCTGTCCCAGCGAGGGACCACTCAATACATCCACCATCAGGTTCTGAACACATATCCATTCAATACATCTGCCATCAAGTTCTGTTGCCGCAAAAGTAAGCTTCCCACTTTGGGGCCGCGGGTGCGTTACAAGAGTGACAGTTACATCCTATTAATCGATCAGACAAAATAAGCGCAAGAGTTGGTGGTGGGTGGAGTTGATTAGTTGACTTCCCTATATGCGGGTAAACATTTGTGTAATATTCATTCCTTGAAAACTGTTTGATACATTTGGAAGGAGACACACGTATAAAAAATATCTTTAAAACTGAGGGATAAGCGATTGTTTCAATGACTAAGGTCTGGAGAGGTTTCTAGCCAGCGACTAAAATTCTATCTACAAGTATATTTATGATTATGTTGGAACAGACAGTTTCTTTTCTTCTTTAAAGGAAAGTAAGGTGTGCATGAGATAGATCTTATCTTTCCTCAACCTCATGGGTATGGATCGTTTGGTTGTCCTTCGCTTTTATTGTTTTAAACAGCGAGATAAGGTCTAATGTAACAAGTACAGAACATTTGTCTCTCGACTGTTATGTCTGTCTTTCTGAATTTGTTTATCTATCTATATCTTTGTAACCGTGTGTGTGATGATGTTTGTCTATTTGTCCACCGGCCTATGTGTGTCTGTCCGCCTTCTGCAAGTGTGTACTTATTTGTCTATCAGTCATTTTACATATTGACGAGAATATCGTCTATCTTCTTTGCTGAATGCTTGTATTTATCTGTCTCTCCGAATGTTTGTATGTGTGTCGTTTTTTCTTGTATCTCTTTTTAGCTACTTCAGAGATATAACAGAATTGATAAGAAACTCTCTGATATATTCGTTATCTTTCAGTCACTAAAATGATATAATAATATAATAATAAATATATAATAATAATCTTATCAGAACCATGACTTCTACATTTTCTGGTTCTCATTGCAGGATTGTAAATGTGAGTGTGTATGATCATTAGTTTGAGCTTACAAGGCCAACTTGTCTTTTTCGTTCTGTTGTTGTTTTTGAATATCGCGCAAAGCTACTCAAGGGTTATCTGCGCTAGCCGTCCCTAATTTAGCAGTGTAAGACTAGAGAGAAAGCAGCTAGTCATTACCACCCACCGCCAACTCTTGGGCTACTCTTTTACCAACGAATAGTGGGACTGACCGTAATATTATAACGCTCCCACGGCTAAAAGGGCAAGTATGTTTGGTGCGACGAGGATTCGAATCCGCGACCCTCAGATTACGAGTCGAACGCCTTAACTTTTCACTCTGATAAAATCAAATTATTGACATTTTAACCTGTTCGTAGTTTCATTGACTCTGTTCACAGGAAACCGTTTGCTTGTTTTAATTATTTTTGTATCCACCGCTGTTTGAATCCCCGTCACACCAATTATGCTCACCTTTATTTGATGATTGACCAGGACAAACCACACAACACTAATTTAAAAAGCCCGGCCTTGCCAGGTGAATTAAGGCGTTGAACTCGTAATCTGAGTGTCGCGGGTTCAAATCTCAATCGCACCAAACATGATCGCCCATTCAGCCTTAGTGGTGTTATAACGTTACGGTCAATCCCACTATTCGTTGGTAAAGAAACAGTCAAGAGTTGACGGTGGGCGGTGATGACTAGCTACCTTTACTCTAGTCTTATACTGCTAAATTATTGATGGTTAACACAGATAACCCTCGTGTAGCTTTGTGCGAAATTCAAACCAAACAAAAATTTAGAATTGTTTTGCAGGTCTGACTCGCACCATACTGTGAAATTGGTGTCTCTGTTTCGTGTCTGAACGTTTTTTTTTTTTGTGTGTGAACATGTGAGCTTCATTATGAGTCGAGCCTGGTTTTAGAAATAGGAAAAAATTAAAACAAAGGTCTGAAAATAGGTTTTTCAAATACGAGATTTGGATCTCAAGATCTTCCGATCTTTACAGTAAAAACCGTTGTTTCAGCAGATTACAAAAACTGTGGACAGCAGAAAAAATGTTTAAAGGTTTATGAGTTGTTAACCAATTAACCAATGCTATATAAAAAGGAGATCATTCAAAAGACACATTGCATGAGACCCTAAAGACACCAATATAACTGTTTACGTAAACGACTTTCTGTTGGAGTTTGAGCTTCTTAGGGGCTTATTTCCACAAATCTACATAGTTGTAGTAGAGAAGTTTACTTTTCGAGCTGCTATTAGCTGAATTTGTTTTCACGGATGAAAAGAAGGACGCCACGGCCTCAAGAAAAAGAATCAGGCAAGTAAATGGCAGTATAGAGTGTTAACAGAACGACGATCCTCCATTTTGACTTCCGAAAACAAAACATCATGTTAGAGACACAAAGTTGATGGTAAAAGTAAAAAACACCGTTCGTTAAAGTGAGAATCTGGTAGTGAGGAGGAAATAAGAAACTTCAAGTAGCAAAAGTTACCAAAATTTAATAAAAGAATAAATCTATTACTTGTAACATAGCACTCATGAATTACGACTATGTCAGTTATAAAAGACTGTTTAGTGTAGTTATTGTCAACTAATCTGTTTTGTGAGTTAATATTTCATCGTTGTGTGGTTTTCTTATGTATATATAATAAGAAAGTTAAAAACAGACGATTGTTGGAAGTTGTGTTTGTAATTTATTTACGTCCAGGCTATCAAACGTCGCGTGCAATTCATTGATATCGAAGATATAAAAATTTCCACCAAACAGATGGAAAAAAAAGGGAAAAGCAGAAAATAGTAAATTCACCTGAAGGAGAAGTGCAGTTAAATGCATTGTTAATCGTCGTGGGAGTGAAAGATCTAAAAGTTGATATGTCAGTGAGATTAAAGTAACTGAACCTGTCTGTGCTACTTTGACAGAAATGAAACTACTATTTAGAAATAGGCCGAGATGCGACAAATAGAAGTTTACTGGAAGTAGGCCTAAATACGAAAAAACAAACAAACAGAAACGACGTAAGTTGACTTGTGACAAGAAGAGAACTATATTATAATTTATAAAATGTACAACTATGATATATATAGTGGAAAGAATGTTTAAACATGCATTTAACTTGTTTTAAGTATATTATTTTAAAACAAGTAGAGTGCGTGCTATTCGTATACTCTTTTTTTTTCTTCATTTATCGCTAACAAATTGCAGACACCTACTGGGTAATAATGCTTAGCCTAGCATACACCCATACATAAATATGCTACTAAAACAGATATCTTCCTGGACAACTGGCAAGCCAGCGTGAATTATATACAATGGTAAACCGCCATAAAATAAAGTGTACTATAGCGGAAATAAGTAGGCCTGTGTACGCACAACTGTAATAATAGCGTAAGTAGTATAGAAATTACAATTATGCTGTGTAATCGTTTCAGATGCTTTTGATAAATGGGTAGAAAGAGCAGAGCGTCTTGGGTCAAAAAGCAGTGAAATCTACTGAGCATAAAGATACCATGTATGCTTTCTTGGATTCTCCCAAAGTTAGGCCTGGGACAAAGGTGCCTGGGCTATCCGTTTCAGCCCACTTATCAGAGAAAAACGCTTGCAAGAATATTGACCTATCTGTTTTTCATACAGTTTAAAAATTCGGTCAAGTTTTCAGGTTTAGATAATTTAGTAACTTGTTTATTGGCCCCTTCTGACATTAACGGACATACGATATACTTGTAGGGGAATCAGTTGAGTTGAGAATACAACAAATCTAACAGTAGGAAAATATTCATTTGGCAAGAGTTTTAATATTCAGGAGGATTATGAGACATAGTTTGTGACATGTGATATTCTAGTTGTTTAGTTGAGGTAGTATTTCAGAAGTACTAATGTTGAATAGATTAAAGAAAGCTGTTTTTTTATGCTTTATTATTCTTCACTTAGTATCCTTATATTAATGACCTTAAGAACACGTTCTTGCAAAATTATTTAATATGTACGTTGACCAGTTGAATTCTACGTGTGTACGAGGTCAAGATCGGTAAACACGTGCAACTTACATTTACATGCGAACATCTGCAGCTAGTGGGAGGGGATATATGAATGGATAATTATTCATTAATTATAATTATAATTCGTGTCAAACCGAACAAATGACGTGCCTAAGATCTCCACTGGACAAAAGGAATATGTGATAACCATGTTCATAACACTGTATTTATTAAATATCGTCTTTATTAGAATCTTTTAATAAAAATAATTAATTGTTCAAATTGTTATTCAAATATCAACTTATGTTAATTACAAATCTTTCTTTGCTAATTGTAACAAACAACTTCGTATTTTCAGTTTGCTAACCAAACATTCCCAAACAACTGGATCACAAATATATCACGAGTTTAATAAGCTAATTTTCTTTACTTATAGAAATTTTGATCCTACTCTTAAACTGCCTAAAAATATTCAGTTGCATTTAAAAAAATAATTTTGCTCCTGTCACGTTCGACACGACGTGTCGATGTGTGTCTCAAAGAAACGTCACAGCAGTGTTTTCAACAGAATGTCGTATAATTTCAATCTGGCCTATTTTCCTAAACATTAGCTGTAGTGGGATAATAGAGAAAACCCTAGAGCAAACAAACACTTTTTACAAAATCCGCCATATAAGTTTCGGCGCCATACCGTGAGAAGGCGGGACTGTTCGCGCTCTGTAAAGATGGAATATATTTTCCGCCTCACAAACTCAACGTGATTACAGAACAATACCTAACATACTTTAATAAAGTCGTGCTCACTAGATGTCTCCAAAACTAATAGCTGTAGTGTTACAAAACTAAAATTGTTAAAACAACTAATCTAACTGTAGCTGGTATAACTTAAAAAAGCACAGGTTGAAGATTATTTATCATGAAATATCTCATAAAATGTTGTGAATGGCATAAATTTTAGTATATACCTAAAAAGTTTTGTTTACGCTTTAAATATACAAAGTTTTTCATCAGAGTTAGATAAATAGACAGAAAGAAATGCGTAAAAGACTTGGTTGGTTGGTTTTATGTTTTATGGTGCAAAGAAACAAGGCTATCTGCGCCAAACATCCGGTAAAAAGTTAAAATTAAAGTAAAATTATTCAATGTCGTAAAAAAAGAAATCAAGAAAACAAAACAAAGTTTAATTTTTGAATTAAAAACTTAAATAGTGTTAAATACAATTTTTGTATCTAGTTTACAGTTGCCACGTATAAGTGAAGGTCTCGCAAAATGCCACACCTTCATGTAGTATCATAAGGTTTCTCAAGGTCAAAGAATATACACTCAAGATGTTGTCGTTTGAGAAAGGCTTCTATGATTGATGTTTTAAGTCGAATCAAGTAGTCCATGGTGGAGCGTTGCTCTCCGAACCCACACTGGGTGGGCGAGAGGAGGTTATTGGAGTCGAGGAACCAAACAAAACGAGCATTAACCATCCTCTCAAAGGCCTTACAGAGACAGTTCGTCAAAACAAATCGACGGTAGTTTGAAAGAATCTTGCGATCCTTCCCAGGCTTAGATAAAGGTAGGGCAATTGCCTGGCGCCAGGCATCGGGAAAAACATTCTCTTGCCAGATGCGGTGAAAAACAATTAGAAGAATAGCAAGAGAAACAGGAGATGGATGACGCAGCATCTCGTAGTGTATATCATCAGGTCCAACCAATGTATTGCAAAACCGGTGAATTGTCAGTTTAAGCTTCACCAGTGTAAAGGGACGAATATAGTCATAGAAACGATCAGCTCAAAAGGAAAGAGGCGATTGCTCTGCCCGAGCCTTGATGGCTAAGAAGGTGGAGGATGAAGCAGAAGTGCTTGATACCCGGCAACAGCTATCACTTAGAGTATCGGCGATGGTCCGAAAATCAGTTACTTCCTTGTCATCAGAGAGCAAGATCGAAAGAGAAACAGAATTATATTGCCCACTAACCTTTCGGATCTTGTCCCATATGACTTTGGAACTGATGGTAGAAGATATGCTGGTTGTGAACTTAATCCAAGATTCTTTCTGCTTTGACGCCTTACCTGCCGAGCATGTGCATGGGCCTGCTGGAAAGAGATGCGATTCGAGAGTGTGGGATACCTAAGAAAGGTATCCTAGGCCTGTTTTTGAGCCTTCTGTGCCATGTGGCAGACACGATTCCACCACGGACAAAGATATCGTGGAAAATGTGTTGAGGCTTTAGAAATATATTAAGAAGCTGTCTGTATAATACAGTCAGTTACTGCTACCATACAGTCGTCTATTGATGGGTTACAGATGATGGCAGGATAAAGTTCTGCGTGAGCAGTGAAAGAGGGCCAGTTTGCTTGATCCAGCTTCCACCAGGGCAAGCAGGTCGGGTGGCATCGACCACGGCCAATCTCTCTCAGAATGATAGGAAAATGATCACTGTCTCTTGGGTTACTGTCAAAGAGAGAGTAAATTGAGAGATCAATAGCAGTAAAGAATTGACTAGGCGCATGAAAATAAGTAGAAGAACCAGTATCGAAAAAAGAAAGGTTGTGATCTGAGAGCATACGCTCCACGGAGCGGCCCCTCCCATCGGTATCAGTACCTCCCCATTAAAGTCCCCCAGCATTAAAGAGGGAGCTGACAACTGTTCAACGAGAGCATAAAGGTCTAATCGATCAAAGGTCTCTTCAGGAGGCGGGTAGAGAGAACAAACAGTGATGGTACAAACCAAGGAAACACGAATGGCTACAGCCTCCAAGGGTGTGTCGAGTGGCAAAGACAGGGTGGGCACATGCTGATTAACCAACAGTGCCACCCCTACGTGCATCACACGACCTGTCAATTCTGTACAAGGAAAACTGCCCAAAGGTGACTGTATTGATAGGTTTCAGAAATGTTTCCTGTAAGGAAAGACATACAAGATGGTAAGAAGCAATCAGTGCTTTGATTTCATCCAGATTAGAACGTAAACCTCGACAGTTCCATTGTATCAAAGTGGGCATTTTTATTTATGTGCAGAGGAATTGGGTGGAGAGCTCTCCTGTTTTTGACCACGTCTTTTTCTTTATTTTTTTATTCGAGGGAGGTTTATCGACCTCCATGGATTTTGCCCTGGGTCGATTGGGCAGATCTCAGTCGTTGAAAGAGAAGTCAGGCGATTGAGAACATGAGCGAATGATCGTTTTGCATCTTGGAGAGGAAGAAGAAGACGTAACCGAGGAAATGCCCGCACCCGGAACTAAAGGAAGTGGATGTTGAGGTTTGCTGGAATGAAATTTAAGGACAGAGATGGGTGTTGACGTTGATTCAGCAACTTCTTAACCATGAAGGTCAAAAGACTTTTCATATAGTTTGTGAATGATTCTTTTGGAGGCATGGAGAGATCCGTCTGCACTCCCACTGTAATAGCGGAATGAAGTGCAGCAGCACACATCTGAGGTGAAGTGGTGGACAGTAACTTTCGAGCCTCAGGACAAGTAATGTTTTGAATCGTTTTCAAACGCTGCACCTCTTTTTCTTCCAACCACTTAGGGCAAGAAAGAAAGTACGATGGGTGAGAGCCGTTACAATTAGCAAAATGAAGGTCTGTTTCATACTTATAGGCATCATGGTCCTTGTCAATGCATCGAGCACATGTCAAGGAACCATGACATGATGTCTTCGAGTGACCAAACCACTGACATTGGAATCATTTTGAGAGGGTTTGGAATATATGGCTGTACCCTGCAATTAAGATAACCTGCCTTGATGGTGGCAGGTGGGCGTGGTGATGTAAATGTGAGAATGACGTCATTGGTCAGGATCATAATTCCATCTTTGTGAGTAGAGATACACGTCATTACAGGAACTCCTTCGATGGAGAAACCAGCAAGAATCTCTGACTCGGGGATGTTCTTTAAATTTCTCGCAACAATAACTCCTTGTGACGAATTCAAAGTAGCATGGGACGAAACCTCAGTGGGTATATCCCCAATCGCCTTCGAATGTAAGTGGAGTTTACTGTGTTTAGAAGTGGATGTTTCCACCAATATGTCATCAGAGCGAAGCTTTTTGACTGACTTTAGAGAGCCAGCAAGTACTTCTAGTCCTTTCTGATTAAAAAGGGAGACATTTGCCCTAAAGGTTTGTCTGAAAGAGAATGTAATATAAGAAAATGAGATACAGGTGTTACAAATGTTAAATATTGCTGTTCCGAATCTTCAAGACGTGGCCGTTTACCAATGGACTGTTTTTCACTACTTTATTTGGGGGATTCATAATAAAGAAAGTGTTTCGGTGCTCACTGACCCTACCCACTATGAAGCCCTAGAAAGGGACGCACTACAGTGCCAAACAAGGAGACTGCAACAACGCCAGGGTTTCGTGATCACTATACCCAAACCCCAACATCAGATATAATGTCCACAACACCTGATGAAAACATTCAACATTGGTACTTGGTTGACCCTAGCCCAAGTGAACCAGCTGATTGATCCAAGGACTCCACCCCAAGGCCGCCCGTTTACAGGAATTCAAGGTCAAAGTGGTGTGTTAGGGTTAGACTCCTCAACCATCAGAATGCTCTCCTCCCCTTCACAAGTAGCCATGCATGGCAAACACGTTCCTGGATCTTTAAATCCCAGAGGAAGTAAATTGAAAGAACAGAACCTTTCTGGGAGGTCCCCTCACCACATACAGGAATCCACATCGACAGGACATAAAAGACAGTTAGAAAGAGAAAAAAAAAGGACAGTTAAACCCGATTGGTTAATTTCGAGTTGTTTGGTAAAACAATCAAAATTGTAAATGAGAAAACTGAAAACTGGTATTTATTTTGCACCTTAGCATTTAAAACAAAAAGGGGATTACGTCATCACAGTTCGAGTGCTCTCTAGTGACACGAACCCTGCTTGCTCACACTTGACAAACATAAAACGATTGTTGATTTTCAAGTTTAGCAAAAAGACCAATAAACCGTTTAACCAGTAAACATGAACCTGTCCAAATATCATATACCACTCATTATTTATGAAACGGTTACCAGCGACTTAGTAGTGACGATGTGCAGTATAAAAATTAATATAATTCACTTTATTGAGGTTTTATTACCAACAGTAGACATTTGTTTTGGAATTATTGTTGTCAACATTAGATATTTGTCAGTTTTTGAACCAACTCTTCCCAGTAGCGGATACTTTCTAACTAGTTTGGGGTGACTCTCGTCAACAATGGATATTCCCTAATTGTTATGGAAAGACTTGTTAACCATGAATACTTCCCTAATGCTATGGAGTGACTCTTGTCAACAATGGATATTTGCTATTTATTTTGAGGTGATTCTTGTCAAAAGTGGATACAGTGCTAATGACATTTACCAGTTGAAAAAATTATGAAATAATGTTAGAAAAGGTGAGAGCTAAGTGATGTTACAAGATAGGATATTACTAAGCAGATATCATGTCCTTAAAAAGTCTTACATCAAAAAGTTATATATCAATTGATAATGGTTAGTAAAGCAAAGAAATACGTATTGAAATACACGTTGTGAAATTAATTACCGAAAGTGTTATAAAGGCTGTCATGAAATACAAGGGGATTAACAAATTTTCTTCAGTTTAAAAACTTGATGTTTGACGAACTAATCTTTTTTATGAAGTTTTTCTAATGTCTAAAAACATCTCACCATCAAAATGTGTACTTACTTGAAACGGTTTAATTAAAATTTAGAAAACAAGTTGCTATTCACTAGGGCCCAGGCATGGCCAGGTGGGTTAAAGCGTTCGTCTCGTAATCTGAGGGTCACGGGTTTGAATCTCCGTCACACCAAACATGCTCGCCCTTTCCCCGTGGGGGCGTTATAATGTAACGGTCAATCCCACTATTTGGTGGTAAAAGAATAGTCCAAGGGTTGGCGGTGGGTGGTGATGACTAGCTGCCTTCCCTCTGGTCTTACACTGCTAAATTAGAGATGGCTAGCGCAGATAGTCCTTGTGTAACTTTGCACGAAATTCAAAACAAACTAGTCACTAGAATTTTATAACGTGTGTTGTTATCTATTGACATATTCCAAATTATAGGAAAACTTGAAAATAACATAATGGGATATTTCTTGCTTTAAGTAAACGCAAGTCTAGCTAATAATACATGTCAAGTCAACAGAACGCAGTAAGCTTATATACAGAATAGATCATATTTTTACGACATGAGCAACAAATTAGCCACACACAAATTTTTGTAGGCATGCAACACAAACCTAACATACTTCGTTTGTTTAGGATATCTACGTAATGCAAAAAACAAAACAAAAAACGCTTACCTGTCTTAGAGATGAACTGATACACTAAATCGAAAGCAGATTCTCGTCAGCACCAACCATCAACTCTTGGGTTGTTCTAATTAAATAGTGAGATTTCATTGTAACTCTTACGACACCTAAAAGAGCTAAAAGCGATTTTGAGGGTGATGAATATGAACCTCAGATTTACACTCCAACATGTTAATTACTAGCCTCAGCTAATATGGAATAGTAAAGTCATTTTAGAAACTGCTTTTGGGTGTCTCTGAGGAAGTTTATTTCGTTTTTATATTAAATTTCGAGAGCTATCTGTACTAGTCGTTCCTAATTTACCAGTGATAGACTAAAAAAGAAGGTAGCTTGTTACCACCACCACCCTCGTCACCTCTTGGACTACTTTTTACCAACGAAGAATGGAATGGTTCATAACACTATAACTATGACGCAAATTCAAATCCGCGATCCACAGGTTTAGAGGCCAGCGCTCAGTTAATAATAATATAGTATTTCTGTTGTATTGGTATCTTATTTACTTATGCTATTATTATAGTAACACTGTGTATTAGTAATACTATAGTTTTTATGTTGAATTGGTTATTATGTTATTATTATAATAACACTGTGTATTAGTAATACTATAGTCTTTATGTTGTAATGGTGTCTTATACACTTATATTACTATTTTAGTAACACTCTGTGTTAGTAATACTGAAGTTCGGTGATGGCAAACCTATGGCACGCGAAAGCATTTTGCTGTCACGCAGCATGCAGTGCCGCCTCTTGATTATTTAATTCCCAACAATAACCCATAATAAATAAATATATAAATAATGATTATCATTATTGCCAAATGCAGCGGCGAATGATTTTTTCCAACTCGGGATCAGTGAGAAATGTTCACAGAAGACGTCTCAAGCTCTCTTGGCGCCAGCTTTGTGGTTGTGGGAACATGTGATATCGGATGACACGTTTTGAATTCCTCGTAGACTCAGTATACACATCAGTATTTGAGAAAAAATAAAAGTAAACTGTTGGTATTGGCTTCTCTCTGCTTATATGTTTCTTCTGTTGTTTGTGAGTGAGTACTGGATATTTAGTAATAACAACGGTAAATATGAATTTATTTTTTCGCAGTAAATATATGAATTATATTGCTATAATTATGTTATTCGATGTGGTATGCGTATATTTTTTATCAGTTAGTTAATTATATATTTATTTTTATATCAATGACATATATTTTCACCTGCTGTTATGTTACAGTAAGTTAAATTATTGTATTTAAGTTAATTGGTGAGATATTTTAAAATTGTATTTACCCTTTTCAGCTTGTCAAAATGTCAGCTCAACCAGCAAAGAAACAAAAATGTTCAAATGGAAGGAGCAGCAGCACAGGTTTAAGCATCGTGGACTGAAAGATTTGTCATGATCAGAAAGGTTGATAAGCATTATGTATCTTATATTATAAAATAGTGGTGTGAAGGGCTTCCTCTGTAAAGTGGCATTACGAATCTTTTCATAAATAGATTTGTGATAAGAGTGAGTAAGAACAAAAAGAACACGTCTCGAAACGTCAGCAACAACAACATGCAGTCAAATTTGTTGATGAAGTTTGTTTCAGGTAGTTCCAACTTAGTTGCTGCTAGTTTTGAGATTTCAAAGATTATTGTTCAACGTGGAAAACCACTTAGTGATAAGAAGTATATTAGAGAATTATGGCTAAAATGTGCTCCTTTCCTTTTTAACGGTTTTCCAGAAAAAGAAAATATTTCAGCGCATTAAGGAATTGGCAGCAAGTAGAAACACAGTAAAAGATAGACTATTAAAGATTATATAGCAGAACAGTTAACAACGAAATGTTGGTTCATGTTAATTACTTTCCATTTGTCTCAATGAGAGCACTGGTGTTACATCATCAGCTAGGCTAGCCATTATTACTCGATTTTGTAGGGGTGATGAAATATGCAAAGAAATGGTTAACTTAGTAACGTTACCTGAACATACCACAGGGGCTGAAATATGTAAAGTAGTGGTAAACGAATTATCCAATCACAGGTTGACCTTTCAAAACTGGTTCCCGTGACAACTGATGGTGCACCGAGCATGACTGGTAAAGAAGCAAGTTTTGTAAATCTGTTTGCAAAATATGTTGGACATCCACTGGTAGGCTTTTATTGTATTATACACGAGGAGGCTTTGTGTGCAAAAACTGGCCTTAATGAGTTTGAGAAAGTGATGGAAATTGTAACCAAGATAGTTAATTTCATTTCTGCGCATTCTCTGAAAAAAATGAGTTTCAGAATTTACTGAAAGAGGCGAATTCGGTGTACACAGGACTACTTATATACAATGTTCGTTGGCTAAGTAGAGGTTCTGTCCTTAAACAATTTGTTGAATATTTCGATGGAATTCGTCTCTTTTTGAAAAATGAAAAATTTTCTTGCCAAGAATTATCTGATGTGTGGGTTTATAGATTGGTGTTTTTACAGATTTCTCCTCACATTTAAATGATTTGAATACCAAATTGCAGGGATCTGGCAAAACACTTGATGTTATGTTTGAAATCAAACTGAAAATTTTTGAACGTGATGTTTACAAAATCACTTTTAAGTATTTTCCAAACCTGAAAAAACAATGATAAATCTTGAAATTCATGAGAAAATATACATTCAGAGCTTGCAGATACAATTTTCAAGTGTCATTAATTCAACATTTGAACTTATTAAATCTCAAAGAAAATTGTTAATTTTCTAAATTAACTAAAAATTCATAAAGTATACAGACAGTATAACGTCAGACAAAGTAAACATAGAAGTGTTGCAGTGGATTGACTTGGATAATTTGAGATGCAACTGATCGATTTATAAAGCAGCTCGATTTAGGGGCAAACAATTTGTCGACTTAAGAGCTGAACTACAAAATATTAAAAGAGATCGATTAGTGACTGGAATAATACAGAAAATGAGGTTCTGAAACTCCTTAAACTTTTGACTGTCTGAAAAATGTCGTAAGTCAGTATTAAGAGTATCTTAATCAACATATTTATGCGAGTTATTATTTTCAGTGATGAACTTTATTAAGTGTAATTATAGGAATAGACTTGCTGATGTAACTAGTGCTGCATGCATAGTTCTCAAAACAACCAAGTACAAACCTGATATGAAATATCTGTCATCGTTGGTGCAGCAGCAAAAGTCTCACTGAGAGTAAAATGTTTAATTTTCCTTTCCTTAGTTTTTTATTTTTATTTTTTATAATATAAACCAAAGCTTATTTCACAAAATGCTTTCTGTTAACAGTAAAACAACGAATAAACATAAATAAACAAGAGGACTTAAAGGTCCATTATCATTGTTACTAATCCATTAATTTTATTTCTCATGAATTACTATAGTTATTAATAACATGTAACTCCTCAAGCTGTTTAATATAAAATAACTCAGGATAATAATAAATATTAATTTGTTGCTGCTAAAAGCTACAATGAGCACACGAGAGAATTTTGTTAAAGATTATCACCAATTTGGGCACATACTCTCAGAAAGGTTCACCATCCCTGATTTACGTATAAGTTTTATGTTATATTGGTGTCTTATATACTTATGTTATTATGTAACAGAGTGTGTTAGTAATACTATAGTTTTTCTGTTGCATTGATGTCTTATATACTTATGTTACTACGATAATAACACTGTGTGTTAGTAATACTGTAGTCTTTATCTTGTAATGGTGTCTCGTATACTTGTCTTATTATTATAGTAACACAGTACATTGGTAATACTATAATCTTTATGTTGTAATGGTGTCTTATATACTTATCTTATTATTATCAAATGACCGAAGGTATTGACTTCACAACATGTGATGACAGAAGGTATTAACTTTACAACATGTGATGACAGAAGGTATTAACTTCACAACATGTGATGACAGAGGTATTAACTTCACAACATGTGATGACAGAAGGTATTACCTTTACAACTTGTGATGACAGAAGGTATTAACTTCACAATGTGATGACAGGAGGTATTAACTTCACAACATGTGATGACAGAAGGTATTAACTTCACAACATGTGATGACAGGAGGTAATAACTTCATAACATGTGATGACAGAGGTATTAACTTCACAACATGTGATGACAGAAGGTATTAATTTCACAACATGTGATGACAGAAGGTATCAACTTCACAACATGTGATAACAGAATGTATTAACTCATTTGATGGGTCATAGTCTCCCATGTTATTAATGTTGCCTTACTTTCTAAAGAAATAATGTATCAGTATGAAACAATCTTACACTGCTAAATTGGGGGCAGCTAGTGCAGACAGCCCTCGTTTAGCTTTGCGCGAAATTCAGAAACAAACAATCAATCAATTCACCGTATAAAACATCTGAAGTGTTGTTCTATCTGGTAAGAAGCTGGAATTACATCTTGTGAAACTTAAACTGAAGCAGTTTATATCTCGAGCCTTAGTACCACAGTAAATCAAATCATCGAAGCTTTTAACCTAACTAAATGATCCATTGTTTGTTTGATTTCATGTGAATCGTTTTATATTTCTGAAAAGTGTATGGTCATTACATACTAGGAGGTTATGTTGCATTCTGAAGGCATTTAGTATTTTACCGTTAGGGTCTGTTGCTCTGCAGTTAAAATTTTCATGTTTGGAGTTTAAATCACCAATATTTATTGTATGTCTGTTCTGATTGATTATATTTTGTTGCAGATTCACGTTAGACGTCGTTTTAGGGATACGTAAAACACTAAATGGTTATTTTAGATATGTTGTGAAGGTGTAACTCACATGATATGTATTCACTGTAGAAGTTTATGTCTTTAGTGGAAAACGATAGGTTTAAATTCAAAGTATCTGACAGAGCTTTATCTGTAGCATTAGACCCTTTTGGCTCAGATATGATACGATAGTTAGGCTAATAAAGGTTATTACTTTCATTAAGTTTGTTATTGTTCATTAAGTTTGTTATTATATCAGTTTTTACATACCTCGAACATTTCTTGGATCAACCTGAATGTTAATATTCATTCTCTTGGGAAGACAAATCCCTGAGCTGTTCAAGTTCACTGGTCTTGAATCCAAAGTAGTACGATGCTCACTTGTCTGGGTCATCCCATCGTTGTTGGTGTTAGAGCCACATCTATGATGAAGACCACAATCCACTGGTTGCTGACTTCCTCGTTGTGGTTAGTTGAGAGACTTACACTGTAGTTCTTGCTGTGCTGATAGACTTTTGATAGCATTATCATTTGGGTGAACTTGGGGCATCTTCTGTGATCCACCACATTTAGCTCTTCTCTGGGCCTGGAGCAGTCTGCTAGCAGATGAAGTTCGACACATCTGATGTTGTACATACTTTATAGTCGTACTTCTGGCAGTTGTGAACCTGTATAACTCTGATAGGAGCCAATTGTTTGGATTATTTGAGTAGTTGCTGTTGAAGCCACACTGTGAGATTATCTGGTAATGTCCTTCATCGAGGCTTGGACTAGTGGCATAACTTGGTCAGTCTTGAAGGTCTTGGTCCTGGCTACGTGCGTTGTCTTGATTTCCTGTCTTAGAGGTTCTTCCTTAACCTCTTCTGGACTGATATATCAATTGTCCTTAATCGTTTCTGAAATGATGTCTCGATTTTCTTTAATCTCTTCTAGAATGATGTCTCGATCTACCTTAATCTCTTCTGGACTGATGTATCGATTTTCCTTAATATATTCTGGATTAATGTCTCGATCTTCCTTAACCTCTTTTGGACTGATGTATTGATCTTTCTTATCCCCTTCTAGACTAATGTCTCGATCTTCCTTAATCTCCTCTGAAATGACGTCTCGATTTTCCTTAACCTCTTCTGAAATGATGTCTCGATCTTCCTTAACCTCTTTTGGACTGATGTATTGATCTTTCTTATCCCCTTCTAGACTAACGTCTCGATCTTCCTTAATCTCCTCTGAAATGACGTCTCGATTTTCCTTAACCTCTTCTGAAATGATGTCTCGATCTTCCTTAACCTCTTTTGGACTGATGTATTGATCTTTCTTATCCCTTCTAGACTAACGTCTCGATCTTCCTTAATCTCCTCTGAAATGACGTCTCGATTTTCTTAACCTCTTTGAAATGATGTCCTCTTTCTTTTGGACTGATGTATTGATCTTTCTTATCCCCTTCTAGATGTCTCGATCTTCCTTAATCCTCTGAAATGACGTCTCGATTTTCTTAATCTGAAATGATGTCTCGATCTTCCTTAACCTCTTTTGGACTGATGTATTGATCTTTCTTATCCCCTTCTAGACTAACGTCTCGATCTTCCTTAATCTCCTCTGAAATGACGTCTCGATTTTCCTTAACCTCTTCTGAAATGATGTCTCGACCTTCCTTAATCTCTTCTGGACTGATATATTTTTTTTTTTTATTTCGCGCAAAGCTACATAAAGGCTGTCTGCGCTAGCCGTCCCTAATTTAGCAGTGTAGGACTAGAGACCCACCGCCAACTCTTGGACTACTCTTTTACCAACGAGTAATGGGATTGACCATAACATTAAAACACTTACACGGCTGAAAGGGCAAGCATGTTTGATGCAACTGGGATTCGAACCTTCGACCCTCAAATTGCGAGTCGAACGCTGTAATCTACCTGGCCATGTCGGGCCAGATTGATATATTGATTTTCCTTAATCTTTTCTGGACTGATGTTTCGATTTTCCTTAATCTCTTCTGAAATGATGTCTCGATTTTCCTTAACTTCTTCTGGACTGAAGTTTCAATCTTCCTTAACTTCTTCTGGACTGATGTATCGATCCACTGCTCTGATCTTCATATAAACTGATTTTCTATAGAGATGAATATGAAGCTTGACATCTCCAAATGCTTTGGTGGACCACGACTTCAAAAGTTTGACTTAAGGTGCTGGCACTTGACCATTAGCTCACCATGGGCTAGTCGTCTGATTTTAGTGAAAGTCGTTGTCGATTTCAGATCAAGGGCTATCTCCGGATAGCAGAACGTCGCTAATATGCCTTCTACTGTGATGGCTGGAGGTATTTGCTTCTTTATAGTGTTTCCGAAGTGATTGGTGTCTGAAGTGATTGGTGGCTTGTCCTAGTTCGGTGTCATCATCTGATGGCTTGTCCTGGATCGGTATCGTCATGTAATGACTTTACTCAGCTTGTCTTCCGTACTTACCTACTAGAATACTAACTAAAAGTCACGAGTGATGAAATGCACGTTATGTCTCTTTGAAGCCTAAGCAGAATCTGAAACACAAAACAAAATCAAACTGAAATATTTTGTATTAGTTTAAATAAAGAACTGAATCTGGTCTTGACATTCTCCTAGACGAAAGTGGTTCTTATCGTTTAGAACTTGTTCTGAATTTGTTTTTATAAATACATTTATTTCTCAAATGTCTAGGCTATCTACTGTTATATTTTCCAAATACGTAAAATATCTCACAAACTTTTATTCGATAGTTAGTCACACATGCTTATCACTATACCCCTGTTGTCTGAAAATTATGAAACTGAATTAAAAATTATAAAACAACGTGCTGTTAACAATGACTATACAAGAAAGTTAGTTAAGACATCATTGCTCACAAAACTGATACTACTTTGTTTCATTATAGAAACTGTAAGAAAGGAGTATAGTGGCCATATTTAAAAATCTGCTTCTATTTTCTCCCGGCCTGGCATGGCCAGGTGGTTAAGGCATCTGAGGGTCGTGGGTTCGAATCCCCGTCACACTACACATGCTCGCCCTTTCGTTATAATGTGATGGTCCAAGAGTTGGCGGTGGGTGGTGATGACTAGGTGTCTTTTCTCTAGTCTTACACTGCTAAATTAGGGACGGCTAACCCTCGTGTAGCTTTGCGCGAAATTCAAAACAAACCAAACTATTTTTCCCCATAAACCATCTAATTTCTTAGTTTGTTTTTTGAAGTTCGCGCAAAACTACTCGAGGGCTATCTGCGCTACCCGTCCCTAATTTTTCACTGTAAGGCTAGAGGGAAGGAAGCTAGTCATCACCACCCACCGCCAGCTGAATTACTGAAAATATAACAGAAAATGGTAACAAGTAATTACTTCGTTAAAAGTCTAAATAATGTGACTAAACACATTTAAAAGATTAGAGTAATCTACTCGTTGCTCATTGTAAAAATGGTGAAACATCAGGACAATGAAACATACAATATAAGACCCAACAGCGAATAATTTGCTTCTAGTCAAAGTAACAGTTTAAGCCTGACCTTGGACAGTATTCCATGAAAGGTCAAGGAAACCAGTTCATAGACAAATCGAGTCTTCATGGGGTTTAAAAAGAAGTAGAACATAATGAAATGTGAAAGTCACGTGACTGGGAACCGGAATAGGGACATGGTATAGTATAGTTCTGGCCAAGATCGGAGGGATATGGAAGAGTCAGGACACAAATTCCCTTATCCTGCTGAATACTGACCACAGAACCAACAAATGGAGAACAGATTCCACTCGAGCATGACATAATGCACATGACTCGGTTGCACTAATGTTAAATAGATACAAATGTTCTCTCACTAGTAAGATGTCGCGAACGATGTGTTAGCATAAGGCTTGTAAATACTGATCAGCATGGCGCAACATTACTCGACCCCAAATAACATCTCACCGAAGATTAGGGTGATGCTGTTCTAAGTAAGTGATGACCCAAACTCTCTGATGCCCGACCAAGAAAAAACCGTTTGAGTGGGCAACAGTGACGATTCACCCATGACAAACTACACATTGTCAAAGTCTACCCTTGTAAAGAGGCAATGTTAAAGACAGTCTAGATATTAGATTATTCCTACCACTATACAGGAAAGAGAAGACCTGGCTTTAGATGGTACGAACACAGCAGTCACGCAAGAGAAACACTACACCAATGTATTACAATAAGGGGAGTATTTGTTCACGGATAGTAACGGCCCAGTGAAATAAGTTAGCAGGACTGTAATATCACCAGTGAACTGAGCTCACACGGCTAATGTCTAAAAGGGATTAGAAAGGAAATGAATCCCGAAACAATTAACTGAGAAGTCCATATTAAACCAAATGGGGTATCGCCAGATGAACTCCTTGAAATATACCAAAAGAAGTCATCAATAATCCATTCACTAGTAGCCTGCTTAAGGCAGAGGTGTAGAAGGCTCTCAAATAACAAACAGAGGCCAGGAGAAAGACATATCTCTCCAAAATATACCACAAGAGGTCATGGTGAACTTGATCAATGCAGAGATGCCAACTATTTCAAATGACTGAGCGTAATGATTGTAGGCAGATCCCTTTCACAGTTTTAGTTCTCTTAGATTTGCCAGAAACAAGACAATCTGGTGAACGAGGCCTCTTTTTTCCACTTGTGAATGGTCATATTGGTGTTTCTATGCCGCTTAGGAAACGAAAAATATCCATCTACTCGAGCGCTGATTGGCTGACAAACACTGATGACGTAACTATGGATTCCCCCACGTACCAAGTATGGAGAAGCACCGCACTCAAACTATTGGTAAACGTCGTCGAAGATACAAATATTTTTTTATTATTTCAAGCACAAACATGATTATCTCAAGTAGCCATTTGGACTATGTCTTTTATTTATTATCAAAATTTATTTGTATCTCTCTAAAACTTTTCTTTTCACCCCTTTCAAGCCCTGGGGGAACAATTTATCACTTTATTGTATAGGCCAATATTACATATAATAATTTGGGAGTTGCAACAAGTCGTAATATTTGTCTGTATGAGCGTCTAGTCGCAATGTATACACCAAAATCGTAATGATTACGCTCAAATCGTAATGGTTGGCATCTGTTAATAGCCATACTCTGACTGAGTGAAACAAACATTGTCAGGACATTTCTGGCTGCGATAAAATAAACAAATTATGCATCAGCACCACATTTTGTTGAATACTTCAACCTCAAACCCCAAACATTCGGATGCTTAGAACAAGACTGGTCATGGCAGCACTCAAATGCACACACAACACCCTAGTCACAATTTTTGAATCCATGTTAAGGAGAGATATAGGTCTTCACGAAGGATTATCAGACAAGTGTTCAGGATCTTTGCAAATTAAGGTGATTAACCTGTAGAGCATACCAGGAGGCAAGCAGTTATGGATTAAACAGTTATTAAAGACCTTTACAAATAATGGTCCAATGATGTACCACACCTCTGGTAACATTCCACTAGTAAACCATCTGGCTCTAGACTTTTGCCGAGTGAGAGAAACTGGATGGTTTCCCAACATTCACCTACGGGAATTAGTTTAGTTAAGTTTCCGCAAAGTCTAGCAAAAGATCGGGACCTAGCAGAAACTAAATGATATCTTCCTAAACACTATGGTTTATGGGTGATGAGGAAAACAATTTACTGTAGTTGCCAAAACACATTTCAAGAATATCAGGAATATCTGAAGACATTATTCATCAATAGACACGAAATGCTCTTGTTCTTAGGCATCTCTTGTGCTTTGCACAACAGAATTTGACAAATTTCTGAGATGAAATGACTCCATCAAGTTGGAAACGCTGTCCACTCGAAAGAGCTTTTCATATTCTATTTATTTGTCTCCTTGAGCCTTTCAAGGTTCGAACACGTCCACTGATCAATTGGATTACCTTGAAGCAAAGCCACCAAGTCCTTTTCTTGTTTCATAAGATAAGATGGTTGTCGTGAGACTGCTTTATTCCAGCTTGCTCCAGTAAGGAGGCACAGGATTTCTTCAAACCCACCCACCAAATCTTATTGATAATAACAGCAGAGAAGACACCTTGGACAAGGGCAAATAAGTGTTCCTCTATCACCCCATCAGTGAGCAAGAAAACATTTAGCCTCCACACTCCAGGAAACCGAGCAATGAGAAATTCCGAAATGCAGTGAGAAAAAGTTGATGATCAGAGAAATAGTTAGTATCATTACTAACTGGATAAATTTCTACTCGAGCTAGGTACTGCATCACGTCATCTGTGATATCAAAGCAGTCAAAACAACTAGACAAGTCATGAGCTATCCAGACGACAATAAAAGTAGAGTCATATAAGAAAAGCCAAAGATCATGAACATCAAAGTCCCACAATAAAAACGTGCAGGGGCTGAGTACCATGATCCCTAGAAGTAAGATTGCCTCCAATTTTATTTAGGTGGGGATCCAGAATGTAATTGAAGTACTCACCCAGAACAATATCAGCCTGTATGATCATGAACCTGTCCAAAGAAGAAAAGAACGTTCAATCTTCCTTCTTCCAAACAAAAGCATAGACATTAATAAACTGAACCTTGTGCTCCTGAGTGAGAACATCAACATGCATGATTCTACCTTCAGCATTACTGTAGGAAGAAAGTTAAAAAAAGTTTGGTTAAGCAGTATCTCAACCCCATGAGCCAAAAGATCAGAAAGTGGGGATAGGAAAGTAGTACACAAATTTAAAATGATCCCCTTTTGGAAGCTAAATAGGCCTCCTTTAGAAAAATACATCAACGCAAATGCAGTAGAAAAGGGAAAACGCAATCTACTGCTTAGTAAAGATAAGGATTCTCTGAATATTTAATGTTAAGCAGGTAAATCACATTGTCCGTTTAAAAAGGGGTACGTACCTAGAGTTATTGTTCTTTCACAGCTACATCTGGCAATAAGGAACTAAACACAAGATTTATAGAACTCAACTCTATAGACATATTTATATTACCCACCTGAGGGGTGAGAGATCTATGGTTAACTCACTACAATAAGGAAGACATCAGGTTACAAATTCTTAATGTAATGGCGTACAGCTTTCAGAAGGTGGGGTTGTTTAGACAGCACTATCAGCAGCTAGGGGGATAGTGGAGAGTCTATAATTACTCTGGGAACCATACTAGCTAGAGTAGAATCAACCAAGTCTCTGAGAGCAGTAGACAATGATGACATGACTGAACTCCCAAATGGGAACTCAGAAGACTAGGGAAGTCCTTAACATAAGTTGCAGAGACAGAGGTCTGCAGGGGAGACATCTACTGAACAACTGGACTGGATGGGAGGTAATTCAACTTTATCACCTTCTACATGGTCACTAAGCAAGGTGTCCTCAAATAGATTACCTTCTACATTGTTCTTGTCACTAAGCAGTGTGTCCTCAGCTGCAGATGAGAGAGATAGCATCAAATTATCCTGTGAAACAATCTTTTATACCATAACATTTTCGATGGAGACTGAAAATTAAGGTATTACAATGGAAGGGAGTTCCTTCCCTGTGACAATGCTAACATAGAAGGTAACTCAACGAAGACACAAGGAAGAAGGATGGTCGCCACAGCAGAAGATAGCACTCTTCAGCGTTATGGCTCAAGGCAGGACACTTATCACATTGAAATGTATCACACTGAATCGAAAGATGGTCCTCGAGACCATATCGACAGCACAATTAACGCATACCAGGGTAGTTAATCATAAGAACATAACTCTCAATTTTAATAAACTTAGGCGACACAGTTGTCATGTTGATGCGCATTCGACGATTGCCAATGCAAATACCATGTCTCGTTTCGTAATACACGTGTTCTATCTTGAGTACCAAATAATAATATTGTAAAGCCAAAACCACAACGTCTCGGGGTAACTCATAAGGTCCAGAACATAATATCATCCCCTTAATGGTCTGTCCCGCTGGTCCAGCCGAAACGGTAACATCGATGGGTAAAACGTGTCCACGTTTCAACAGGACCTGCGCTACGCCAAACGAGTAAAATATTGCTATATAACGTCCAGCACCAAAATGTTGAAGACAGCCGACAACACTGCCGCCTAGGGTCTCCCATATTGAATATACCACCTCAAATATGAATGGGTGACAGAATTCATACCAACCAACTCTTAAGTAAAAATAGAGCAGTTTGAAATTAAACTAGGTATATTACTAAATAAGAACAAAAGGTTAATCAACAACTTAAAATATCTACGCACTCCGAGACTCGCACAAGAAAACGCTTTCACACAGTTGCCACGCACGGTTTCTCTTAACAGCTGAACCAATGCAACATCTTAACACATGTTTTGATGTAAAAAAGAAAAAAGTTGCGTTAAGTAAATTCAAGCAAAACTTTCTAGTTGACAAAGTTGTAATTTTCCTAAAAAATTAGAATATGAATTAAAAATATTTTAAAACTTTATTTATACTGTTATTTAAAATTTAATTGCAAAGAATTTATTTATACGTTGAAAGACACTATGATCACAGAGAAGCTGCAGCCATCTAGTGCAGGAAATTAAAATTACGTTTAATAAAGAAAATTACTTATTATTATAACTTCAAATTACTGACTAGTCATTTGTTACTTATTTTTATTTCTCTCCAGTAAAAGAGTGGACAATTTGTTAGCAATTAATTAACCACGCCCTATTCTGTCACAGAAAAAGTAGTTTCTGAAAATTGACTTAGTCTGAAAGTGCTGCCATCTATAGAGCTCTCAGCCGATATTACGTAGTTTAATAGTTCCGTGTCCGAAGTCGAGAACTTAGGAAAGCTACGAATTCGGGCGTGGCTAGATACCAAAATAATACATGGTACATATTCTGTGCCCATATTATGGAAAGACAAAGTTCACGACATTGTCAACTACAAAAAACTTATTTTGATATAACCCATTTTAATTTCTGAAGCTATTTTACAGAATTCAAGTTTCCTTATGTTTTAATGAAGGACGTTTAAATTCTTTAAGTACTTGACTTTGTATCATAACTTTCTGTTAGGAAAGTCAATACTTTTTGCTGTTTTTGTGGTTGAGTCGAATATTCTCTAATTAAACACAATTTAGCTTTTTTTAAGTAGTAACATAAACCTATTAACTATTAATAGCAACTATTCTTACAAAACCCGTTACGCAATGGTTTGTGGCTAATATATCTAATCCATTTTACTTTCTTCCTGTTAGGTGAAATTCAGCTATTTGTATTGGCACCTACAATAAAATATGTAATTTTTCTAATATTACAGCTTTGTTAGTGAACTAAACGTGAAAATATGAGAGCAGAGCCTAATTTTCTTTTGACATTTGTTACCTTAAATTTAAATTATACTTAATGAAAGAATTACGTGTAATTTAATTACATCAGTGGATCTAGATGTCCATCCCATTCATAATTTAAGTACACCAGTGGACCCAATAGACTATCTCATTCATAATTTAATTACATCACTGGACCTAATAGTCCATCTCAATGGCTAAAAACTAAAACAATCAATCTTTAGTTATTTGGACATTTATCAAGACTTCCTATAAATTAATACCAAATCTGAAGGCAACAAAATCCAAAGGCCAATCACCCTGTAAGAGAAATATAGCTGTCTTGGACGAAGATTTCTTCTACCCTGACAATTTATAATTGTGTCACTTAGTCCTATCATTTACACCATGAAATTAAAAAAAAAAAAGTTAAAGCATCAACACTTTTATAATCTTTAACACATCAATCAGATCCCTCTTTAAAAATTTCCATCTAGTATAGTCTTTCTTCTCAAATATTGTCCAACTAGCCTTCCTCTTTAACTATTTCTCATAATTCATTGTCATTTCTAAGGTCCTACCCAAGACCAAACACAGTACCACAAATGTGGCCTTCAATGAAATTCTTATATCTTTAAGACTTCTAATGAATATGTTTGTACATACAATCTAAAAAATCCTATTTGCTCTGCCCACTTATTTGGAATTAATTTTGGATTATCCAGTTCAGTTTTCTATGGTTAAACTTTGATGAAGTTGTTTGTTTACTGACACTATACCACAAACTGTAAGAATACAAGTGTTCTAGTTCTTAATAAAATATAACAAAAGTTTCTGTATTCTGAACAAATATATTTGTCTTAATTTATATAGTTTCTTGTTATGCACATTAGATAAATAACCACTATATTTTATAAATCTGACAACTATTTGTAAACACAATTTTTTAAAACTGACCTTTCAAAAATTATATGTATTAATGCTATACTCATTTGGTTAGTTTTAAAACATATAAATAATTAAAGGTTAAACACATAAATCTGTATATCAAGAAATACAAAAATCACCCTTCACAGAATGAATAGATATCACTGTCATATTCCTTCAAATAAAAGTATTCACAAAAAAAGTGTATACATTTGAATTTATTAAAATTACATAGCAATATAATATCAACTTTACACCTGTACCCTTTATTACGCGATAACAATATGCAGCCAATTCTCTTTATTTAACAGAAATTTAGGATTTTAACGATTTGGACGTTTTCATATTTTCATAATGTGCATTTGTTTTTTATTACAAATGAACAGTACGAACATTACCAGTCGTAAACCTAGTTACAAAAAGAATGTTTCTCCTTCAATAAGATTAGTTATTCTTCAATGTTAATGGATGGTAATTGTATAACAAAGATGAAATAAAAACATGCCTAACATGGAAAAAGTTTATATTTTATACTGTTAATATGCGAGCTTTGTAACAGGTGTTTTTCAACTTGTAACGTGTGCCAATATCATAAGGTAAAGATTCACAACAAGTACATATACAGCTGTAACTAAAGTAACAATTTTTTTTGAGAAATTTCAATTTCTAAAACTCTGGATAGCATACAATATATAATTTTTGTGTATACTACAAAAACATTAACACCTTTGTTCATAACACTTGTTTTGGTTTGACAACTTGTAGGCTAGTAAGATTTACCAAGTAATTAGAAATAAATTTAATAATAGAAAAAAATACTTTTCTGTAAAAGGTAATGTACACACTTATAATTCAATACATATAATAACACTTTTTCAACTATTTCACAATTTTACTTATTAAAGAACTTTATATCAAGTACAGAACTACCTATAATGTAGTATATCAGAAGTGCATCTAATATTTTATTAATAGAACACCAATTTTTTTCCTTCAGTTAAAACTACAATGTTCAATCGGTATTTCTAGATATTTTAATTTTTGTTTTATTGAGTAAATAGCAAAATGATAACCATATATACATATATATGCATGTAAACATAAAAATAATATTTATCAGTCTATCACTAACAGTTATATACACCAAAATGTTATAAAATTAGTAAGTCCAGTTTTAGATAAACTGACTAGAATATATTCTTGCGTCTCAGAACAGTTGGTATGGGTATTAACATTTTTATTCACAAGCAGAGAACAACGTTTCAACCTTCCTAGGTCATCTTCTTTGTTAACCTGAAGTTGATCAAGAAAAGTCAAAACATTGTTCTCTCCTTATCCATAAAAGTGTTAATACCCATACCAACCATTCTGAAATAAATTTTTTATCAAGTGTGTTTCTCATCAACAAAAATATATTCTTATAAATCAATAAGTCAGAAGAAGTAAAATTAAAACAAGCAAATGAAGTCAATAATTATTTGGTTTTCTATTAATATTTACAGCCATAAGAAAAATTTAGTTAAATAAGGCACTTTAAAAAAGCCTAACGTTTTCTGATAGCCTATAAATATCATACTTTGTATGTTCTTGTTTTCTTTTCTTCTTCCATACATTCACAGAAACCAAGAGAGTATTGTAAAACCTAGCAATTTTGATTACTGTATAAAAGTTACAAGATAATTTTTATAACTGAGAAGCAGGTAATGATATAACGTAAATGTATAGGAAACAAAAACTGTCATCATTCAAGTTATTTTCTTCAATTAAACCTCTGTCTGAATAAAATTAGTTAAATATTCAAAAGAATCCTACACCTTACTAGCAGTTAAAACAATAACTTTCCACTGAAACTTTTAATATACTGTAAGGATTAAGAGGGTATTCATTTGCATGTTGGTTTAAATAAAACTTGTAATTGAAATACTCCTTAAAGAGAAACTGTTATAGTTTTATTTTTTAAGGGGAAGTCAGCATCTAACAAACATTTTTATACTTTGATATCTACCAGTTACTGGTATTCTCCAATCTATTCATTCTCCCTAGCATGATAAAATACTACATGGAGTTTTCAAATATTATTAAGAAAATGACACTTTAATTGTTCAAATGCTCAGTGAATGAGATCTAAATTTGAACAAATTTCACACTTTAAGGCATGTTTATAGACATCATGCATTGTCATCATTTGCCAAGTTGTCTGAAGATTCCATTTGGTTGTAATATTTATCTTCTCGAAATAAACAGTAATGTTGTACAATAAATAATATATCAAACAAAATTGAAATAAGCCCCAATCCAAATTTCGTAAAATTTCCAAACACCGACATCCAATCGTCAAAATTATAGGCAATCAGAAACATCTGAAGAATACTCAGAAAACCTCCTGTGAAGTCTAATAAGATATTTCCAATACTCCAGCCAGACGTGGAACGACGTTTACAGTTAAAGTAAGCCTGTGGAATGTATTTGGTTAAAGTAATGGCCAGTTTCACATATGACAAATAGTAGAGTAGTGATAGCCAGGGGTGTTTGGGAATCCCTCCTGCAAAGATTACAATCAAGAAGATGACAGCACCAAGAAATAAACAAGATAGAAAAGCACATGCAATACGAGAAACCCTCTGTTCACCTCTTTCATATAAAAATATCTGAACGACAGTAATTACTGTGGCACAAGTTGCATGAACAGCAAAAACAATATCATTTAATTCAACTGGGATAATACTTGTTGGAAATAAATTAAAATACTCACACTTCACAGTATAGACATATTTAAAACATAAGTTATAAACAGAATAGCAGAAAAATCCTGCTAGATTTAATACTACAAAATCAAAATTCAGTCCAACAACACTTTTTCTTTTCCAATTCATATATATTTGAGGATAGAATGAGACAGACCAGGCAACAAAGTACATCCAACCAATAATAGAGCACAGTATTATCAAACCCTCGTTCCTGTAAACGTTTACTCTCACAAAGGCATTCAAGTCCATGAAGTTGTTCGGTGTAACGTTGACTCGAACAGTTGTGTGTCCTTCTTCTCTTGCTGTCACATTATAACTCAAAGATAAGTTGGAATTTGTAGGAATAGTCCAATTATTAGGTAAGCAATTAATAACGTTCCCATGTTCATACCAAAAACTGACCGCCACATCGACGTTAACGGGTTTGCTGAGGTAAACGGAAAAACATCCGAAATCTTCTTTGCTGAAAGCCAGATCGTGAGTTGAAACTTCTATTTGCTGTGCAGACACTTTACTAATAGTAATAAATAACTGCAGCAACGTTACCAATCCAAATATCACAGAAAATACGTTTACAGAATCTTGCTTAAAGTTAAATAAAGTTCTAAATTTCGTGCGAAAGAAAGAATCTGTAATAACACAAATAGTACTAGTAATATTATTAAGACTACTCAATTTCGACATTTTCTTTAAAGCCACAGGCATGTTATTAGCACCACTTGTAATACTAACTTTCCACACTATATTAGACGTCTTTTTAACTTTTAAAACTAGAGTAAAAGTTAAGCCTGTGATCAAAAAAGGTTATTTAGGACCTACTAAAATTTAAACTGAAAAACAAACCCTAAACACGAATTACAGAAGTACTACCGTAAACATTTCATCTATTCAAGGATAAAGTCAAAACTCGTGATCAATTGTGTAGTTTTGGTTTCTTGCCTCAGGGGGAAGCACATGTCGCCTTTCCGTTTTTACTGTCTTTTAACCAATATATATAATTAAATAAAATCGTATACAAATAACAACTACCACTTTTTTGTTTTATCTAAAATCACGGGATTAAACACGATCACGAAAATTTTCTTTATAAATATAGCATACACATTACTCGAATCTACCTTACTAAGTTAACAGCGACACTAAAGGATAGAAAATACTAAAACAAAATTCTACAAAACTGTATTGACATCAGTAATGTGTTTCATAGATTTGCTTATCTTTTAAATTTCTTTCTAGTAATCAGATAGCATGGCAATAAACACAAGTGGTCAGATAAAGAATTCTAATTTCATTTTGTTATGGTTTTGTTTACCATTCATTTATTATTCCTGTTATCATTTTGCTCAACTGTGAGTTTTAGTTACATTAAAGCGCTAGCTAACTCGCTATTGGTTTAATATGTTTCTCTTATAGCAAAGCCACATCGGCCTTTCTGCTGAGTCCACCGAGGGGAATCGAACCCCTGATTTTAGCGTTGTAAATCTGGGGACATACCGCTGTACTAGCGGGGGGACGGTTTAGTAGAGCACATTGAATTTGAGCATTACATATTCTGAAACCGACCCAATCTTCCCATAGCAATGGCGTACAGATGCTACTGCCATGAAAAAGTATATAAATTAACTAGACACATAAGATGTAACTTCATGGTCTAATAACAATGGTAAGTAAAAAGCTTTCCTTAAACTTGAAAACAAGTTATTTTACGAGATATAGTTAGAAATAATTATTGTTAATTATTGATCGATATTTTTAACATCCAGAAGTACTTTAATTTTGAAACTTTGTGCTACTCTCTGGTGAATTAATTTTATTTATTTATCTGCTTTTTTCCCGTAATTTCTTTGATATTTCTTGGAGTTAATTATTTTGAGGTTTACATTTTATTGTTTATGAACGTTTGTATCTAGTCCTGATCATGCACGGTTTGCTAATTACTTTTTTGTAAGTGATAAAATTTGTATTATCATTGTCTGAGAGTTTTGTTTTGGATTTTTTCTGTTTTATTTTAATAAACTGTTTTTGTTTCATCCTTATTGTTGCCATGTTTTGCTTAGTCCGTTAAAAAAATAGATTATTTTATAGGATTTAGAGATTTGTGTTTTATGCAGGTAAAGTTTATTTCTCGTATTTGTGCAAAGTTGCATAAGGATTATTTGCTCTAGCCATCCACAGTTTACAACTGTTGGTAGAGGACGATAATTTATGTTTTCTACTTCCTTAGCTAATATGTATTATTTTTTTTATATTTAATTTTGTTTCAGTTCAATTTAATCACCAAAAGTTGCTCAAGTAAACAAATTAAACCAATGCTTCTTTATTCTAGATCAGTCCTCGACCTAGATTCAATAAGTAACAATTAACTGTGTCTTCAGAGTAATATAGCTCTGATATATAAGGCTGTCTTTTTTGTTTTTGTCGCCAATTCGAGTACAGGTTCCCCCTCCCTTATACTTGACTATTAGTGGACAAAAGTCACATCTTTTTGAGAAGCAATATGTGCAGCTTGGTTTTGAGTGACATTATTGTGTTTTGTACTAAAACGTATCACTTCAATCAATCAAGTCCCCCGCTGGTACAGCGGTAAGTCTACGGATTTACAGTGCTAAAATCAGCGGGTTCGATTCCCCTTGATGGACTCAGCAGATAGCTCGGTATGGCTTTGTTATAATAAAAACATATCTATTCTTTTTTTTTTTTAATACGTTATTGACTTTAAAATGGTATACTCGGAACTTTGAAACAATATTTTTAACTAGTTCACTTGTGATCTCTGTTATACCATGGCTAAAACCGGACATTCTGAATGACTCATGGGCGGGAGTGCAAACCCTAGTCACGAACTGACGCGTTTTTGAGAAAGCAACAAACAACACGTACATAACTAAAAGGGTGAGTAAGACAGGTTCTAGAGCAGAAATCAGCCTGGCCTTGTCTGGGGAAGTAGGACGCCATATTCGAAAGGTGTAAATCACGGATACATACATTTGTTTCCTTCGTCTTTAAGCTGGCATTATAAAGAATAGTTTTGCCAAATGTTAAACAAATATTATGAGAAGATGATTATTTTAGTTCGTTCTTAGTAGAATTTCTTTCGACCAATCTTTACAGGAACAACCAACAGGTGTTCCTTGCTCTTTCTTCAATGCAAACTCACAGGTATGCTAGTTATTTTTAGTAACTTGTTGAAATGGAACAGTTCCTTAAATCTGTCAAGTTAGTTGATGTTAAACTTATAACAATAATATCCCGTACTTGTATTAACGAAAGAAAAACGACAGAACTCGTTAAAAGTAACAGCTATACAAAACTTTACGATTCATTTTACATAGCTCTACTGCAGGTATTAATAGACCTAATAAGAATCAGCCTATGGTCTACTGCTCTTACTAATATTACGTTCTACTTTTAATTCTAGTTGGTCTAATAGCTATCAGTTCAACTGATAAAGTTATGTTTTATATTGTTATCAACTGTTTAAATGTAGAAGAATTACCAGCGACATTTTGTTTTTAAGTAAAGTTATATGATGTTTTTAAAGGGTTCATTCTAGCATTGAGAGTTTTATCTATAGAACATTCTCTCTACACTATAGATGTTTCCATTTGTTGTAATTTTCATGTTCCTTTTGGAGATAAAATTATGCTTTGCATCAATTGATAAAATTTATCTATTTTGTTCTTGTGAACATTTGTTTTTTATCGGCAGTTTACTTATGCCTGAATAAATTAACCATATATTAACTACCTAGCTTTTTTTTTTTAATTTCGCGCAAAGCTACTCAAGGGCTATCTGCGCTAGTCATCCCTAATTTAGCAGTGTAAGACAAGAGGAAAGGCATCACCATTCACTCCCAACCCTTGGGCTATTCTTTTACCAACGAATAGTGGGATTGAATGAAACATTATAACGCCCCCACGGAGGAAAGGGCGAGCATGTTTGGTGCGACAGGGAACTTAGCAAATAAGTAAATAGTTCATGTCACAAAGGACACACAACACGTTTTTGAAATTGCTTACTCAATTTATTCAAGAAAAAACATTACATGTTTTGTACCTAAATCAACCAAAGTTATTTTCATGTTTGTCATCCAGTGGCAGTAAACACATGGATAAGTATGTACTTTAGCTTCTGAAAATCCCCCTAGAGGAAGGGACAGGAAACACTTTTATTAGGGACATGTTACTTGTTCCTAATTTAATGTAAGTGCAAAATTATTATACGTTTTATAGATTTCTGTTAGGTTATTAAGAAGACAAACCAGTCTTCTATCAAAACATGAAGTAATGTTCTCCGAAAGCTAAGTCATTTTATTATGTTTATAAATCGTTGTTTGTAAATGTATGATAATAGAATTAAAAAATACAATTTTAACGGAAAGTAGGGATCATTGGTCAAAAATTATCTAATACAAAATAAATGTTGTAATACAAATACACAAACAAGTAAAGTGATACTAGTTGGATAGACTGTGAAACCCTACTGTGTTTTTATTGTAATACGTTGTTTTAGCTAGTTTCTTATCTTTACAGTTCAGCTTTCACCATGGCTACACTTCATATAGAAGGCGGGCCCCGAAACCTACTACAAGCATTAGGGTTAGCAACTGTGACTTTGTTTCTAAGTGGAGCTTGGCCTTTTGTCTACAGTGAAGTGACAGAGGTAAAGAATGTCTCGCCTTCACATAAATCCCGATTTCCGTCTGTTTGTCCGGCGGAGTTTCAAGGCAAATGCCTTTGTGGAGAAGTGCCGTACGGACCCGAAGGGAAACTGACTTACGTTACGAACTGCACAAACACTAATTTTCACGACGCAGTGATGCTAAAAGAGCTACCCTTAGAAACTGAAGTCCTTATTTTCACTGGCAACCGTATTCCTGACCTGCCTTTTAACGTGTTTGGCACTGCAGCGATGTACAACCGACTTAACACCATTGACATGTCTAACAATCATATCCAGAGTATCAAGGGAAAAACCTTTCATCACGTAAAGTTCGTGAAAAAGTTGGTACTGAACGACAACGACCTCTACATCGTTAGCAAGGATCGACATTCTCGGATGTTCAGTAACTTTAATCATCTAGATGAGCTGCATCTAAAGAATGCCTTCACCGAAAAAGTCGCATCTTCCGATTACTTAAACAACCTCGAAGATGTTCTCCAGAAAAGTCAACTGGACAACTTGCGGATTTTAAACCTGGAACAGAACGAACTTAGCAGCATTTTGAACGGAAACTTCTTTTGTTCCATGCCGTCGCTGACGGAGATTTACGTGGGAGGAAACAGAATGACAGACTTCCGGTTTAATTCTACCTGTCTTCCACGCTTGGAACTTGTTGATCTGAGTCGTAACGAAATATCGTGTTTAAAAAATTCAACCATCCACCTTTTAGACGCTGTGCCTGGACTCGAAGTAAACTTGACAGGGAATCCATTTGAATGTGACTGCCACCTAACGGACATGTACCGCTGGTTGGCCACCACTAAAACTAGGGTAACCGACAAAGAAAGGTTGCAGTGTGTAAATAGGTTTCATCCCCAAAATGTTTGGAAACTAATAAAACATGTCACACTTTACGACCTAGAATGTCCGTTGAAAAAAACTGATTTTCATGACCACCTAAGCGCCGCCTACGTAGTGATGGTGCTAATAATAGTGATCTGTATGATAATGGTATCGTTACTCGTTTATAGACACCGACAAGCTATTTATGTGTTTGCTCGAAGCTGGTTCCAGCCAATCAGAAACAAGATGAAATATTCTTCTCTGGATAAACGCGAAGCTGAAATGGAAGTATAAAAAGTTACAACAATTATTGTCGAAAATAATAATAGATGAAAAACGTGCGTTTCGGTCCACATTAGTAAGGAATTGTGGGTTATTCATGAAGTGCGTCTTTTTAAAGTGTAATAGAATTAACATCTTTACAAGGACATACTAAATTTTTATACTACAAGCGTGCTTGTACAACTGATACAATTTTACGTGATATGTTACGTTCGTGCAGGAGACGTATATTAGATATTTGCTATGTTTTGTAACCTAAACTACATCGATGTTCATTTATTTTTAGGGAATCAAGTCTTCTCACCAAGACTTAAGAAACAAACGTTACTGTAGTTTAGTGTTTGACTAACACATTGTATGCTTTATTTCCACAACTAGGACTGATGGTCTACTTAATAATACAGCCCATGCATGGTTTGGATCATATATTTTTGTCATTTGTATTTTTAAATAAAAAACAAATATTTTAAACATTTTATGGCAGTTTGCCTAATGTAAAAATTGTTTATTAGTCAGCTGGTATAGCTTGTTGTGTGTTGTTGAGTGAGCTGGTATAGCTTGTTGTTTGTTGTTGAGTGCTTGTGGTGTGTTGTTGAGTCAGCTGGTATAGTTTGTTGTGTGTTGTTGAGTGCTGGCTTTCTAAGTGGGGTAGCAATACTTTCCAATATGTGTAGGTTACTTTCATTGTTGGTTTGTAAAATAATTTCAAACTGTTGTTTAGATATCACAGCAGGCCAACGTGTGTTTTTAAACAACAGTATTCTGTGTATCCCTTCTGAAGCCTCCTGATGGTGGAACCAATGTATTCAGATTTGCAATTTAAACGTGTTTTAAAATATACGACAGAGGATTTCTACATAAAGCCAGCATTAAATAACAAAGAACAGGCTCTACCTGTCAAAAAGGAGGAGAAATAGGAGAAGTTGAGAAGTTGAGTTCGGGGCACACATTAAGCCTATTCATTATTAATGTGTATATAAATCGTGGAATCAAGTTAAGTGACATCATATGATTACTTTATATGTTAACCAATTTAGATTCAATACAGATGAACAAAGTTATGGAGAGTTCAATACGTTATACTAAAATGTTGTTGAATATACAATTCAACAAGACACGTCTGTACCACAGCTGATATGACGTCACAGTGGAATGGAATTACCAGAACTTCATTTTGATATTGTTTGTCGTTAAGTAGGTAGGGTGATGTCACCAAAATCTGATCCATTGTGGAATATGTAACACTCAAGTTATGAAGATATGTTTAGATTGAATATTTAGAACTTCCAAAAAGAGGTTATCCTTTTTAATTAGAAAACAAAGAGATGTGGGTCAGCTTGGGACACCAGGACCACACAGAAAGATATCTACAATAATATGTACATCAACCATGGTAAACAAAGTGTTGGGTCTTGTAACAAACGAGATTTCACGAAAACAGAGGTTAGTGCTAAAAGCCATCCACGTGTCCCATTCAACAGAAAACAACATAATCAAGAATTATCACCGTCTGAAAAAGCGATAGAAGTTATGCATTTAGAAGCTGCTTCCATGACATATCAGTTCAACCATCACATACGTCAAGCAGCTGCAAAATGAAACAGATATCCAAGCTATTCCATACGAAGACATGCCAGTTAAGTTGCCGGATGTAACACCTATGTATTTCTCTTCGACCAGGTTGTTGAAACGAGCGATTAAAAATCTCAGTCCTTGTACACTATATAGACTTTAGAAAGCAGGCGGGAAGAAGGGTGTGCTTCAAACATGGCAGCTTTGTGATCGAAACAATTGCTATGAAATCTATGCTGCAGGACTATTATCAAGATGTTCAGTCATCAGATCGAGTATGGTCGGAGGTGAGGATATGTCGAGACTTAAATATGTTCACACGTGTTAGTGACAAGGGATTAAAAACCTATAAACAATAGTGTTACAGTAGATATGTTTATTTACCAACATAAGCACTATAATTAGATTTAGAACAAGTTGTAAGTAATAAAACTACATTTATAAAATATGTTCACACATGTTAATGACAAGGGATTAGAAACCTACAAACAACACTTTTACAGCAGATACGTTTATTTATGAAGATAAGCACTATAATTAGATTTAGAACAAGTTGTAACTAGTGTTATCGTAGGTAAATTTTTCTAGGTTGTTACATCATTACATTCAGACCTCGCTGTAACTAGTGTTAGTATGGATAAATTTGTTAATTTAACAAAATATTAATGATATTAGATTATAACCCGTTTTAACTAGTGTTATTCTAAACAAATTGATCTGTCACGACAATACTATTACACTTAGAACTTTTTGTAATTAGTGTTACGGTGAGTAGATATATTTAATAACACCATTAAATGTATAATTTGTTATGACTAACTTTTCAATATTAACTGTTGAACGAATCTGAAATCCAACCTCATAATGAGTATAGTTAATTAAATATACTTTTCTTACGTTCTTATCTATAAAAATGAGAATGCATTGTCTTATCAGTGAGGTAACCTAGCTTTTAACAATATATTCGGCCATAATCCCAATAATATGTCACGAGGTTCGGCCATCTTAAGATATTTAGGTTAGTTTTAAATACATACTTTAAATTAACAAAATAGCTGTTTGCTTCAAGCACTGTCGCTAATTTCATATTTAGTAAATGGGGTCAGATTGGTATAACTGCTTATAAACAAAATTTTACACAATATTTCCTGAGAATGTCTTGTGACCGTTGAACAATTCCTTCAGTGTAATTTTAATTAAAGAAGTGGTGGCATCTAGGATAATAAGTCGCCAAATGTTACTGTCTAAGTTTAGAGTAAACTGACTGTACATAAATGTAAACTGATTATTTACTAATGTTACAATAATAGTGTTAATTTTTTTCCAATACACAGGACCATTACAATGAACATTGAGACCGAAAAAATATTGACTTTTTTAAAGCTATCCAAGCAAACACTAAAACTTAGTTGTAATTCCTAATTTGAACAATTGTGATGTGAAATAAGACATGTTATTATAAACAAAATTCCTTGTTATAGTAATATGTAACAAAACCATATTCAAAAAACAATCTCAGTCTAACAAAAATTTCGTTTAACTAACGTTTCATTACACTTTCACATCAGAATTATTCTATAACAAAACTTCTGTGGTATATTTTACACAGGTCTTCAAAGCCAGATGATCGTATAGACTATGAATCTCTTGACACCACTTCTGATGTTCAGTTTTGTAGGAGCATATTCTTATATTTCATCTATGGATAACATATGTATCAAAGTTCAAAATAAATATAATATCTCTCATAAGAGACAGACCAACTTTGTTATTAATATATATAAAACCATGTAATATTAATATTGATACTTCATTATTTTACACTTCAGAAGAGTATATAGTACTATACTGTTTTTACTCATTTTATAATAATAATTGAATAATGCTGTTTTACAATGTTACATCTTATTAATAGTACAATTTTACTTTCATGTGTGTCGTACAATAATCATGGTACCATACTGTTTTACACATTTTACTCTTTAATAATGATATTGTTGTATTCTGAGACAATTGAATAACAAAATTTGAAATGTTTTATTCGAGTGTTTTTTACTACACTTTTGTTGTAGCACCGTTTTTTGTAGAGCTTCTAAGAGATGTATAGGTAGTGCGGTAAGTGAGAGGGCGCTGTCGATGAAGGGCATTATGGCAACAGCAGAAAAGGTAGCGTTGAAAGTAGTTACGGAAAACGCTACTAATGCAGTAGAGGGCGACAGGGTTGAGGCAACTGTTGGTGAAAGTCAGAACGTAGCCAACAATCTTCCAAGCATGCCAAAAGTCGTTATAGGCGTTCCAAGAGTCCGAGTAGAAATAAAACCATAACATAAAAAGATGGCTCGGAAAAAAACAGATGCCGAATATAACCGCCAAGGATAAGACAGTCCACGCCACCTTGTGGCGCGCCTTCAGCTGTCGAGCGTGGCTGGCATTCTTTGTTATATTTTTTTTAGTGCTCAGAAGAATGTGCTGAGCCATTAGGGTATAAAATATAGTAACCACCACCATGGGAATCACGTATAACACCAGAAATTTGACTAACACTGTGGCTCGAGGATACCATTGATCTAGTTCCGGAGGAAAGGGGTAGCATATCTTGATGACCTCTCCATTGGCCACCATTTTATGGATGAAAGAAAAATAAGCACCTGGTATAGCCAGCCCAATCGAGATTACCCATATGACCACTACTACAGTGATGGATGTTATTTTCTGATGCTCGTCTCGCTGTTTGTGGAGGGGCCTGGTAACTGCATAATATCTATCAACACTTAGCGCAGCCAAACTGAAGACGGTCACGCCAACGGAAAGGTCACGCAAAAACTCGCTCAACTTGCACACGAACTCACCGTACGGCCAGCTGTCAAAAGTGTAAATGGTCGCTATAAATGGAACGACAAACAGAAGGACAGTCAAGTCTCCAACTGCCAGGGAAACCAGGAAGGTATTGGATATGCTGCGCATTACTTTATTCCGTACAAAAACCCAGACCAGAGTACCATTACCAATCACGCCAACCAGGAAAATGACCGCAAACACCAACGGGACGATATAAGTTTCTGGTCTTGCATGATAAGGCATATTAACCTCACCATGCTGTGCTGTAGTGTTGACAGCGTTCTTCGTATCGGTCCAGTTGTCAATTCCAGAGGACGACATCACTTTTCAATAACAAAGTGTACCTGCACAAGTCACACTTGACTTTTCCAGTTCTTACTAGCGAAGTGTGAAACTAAATCAACTATACTGAATGACAGATATTAGAGTTCAAATTAATATTAGTGAATATTTAATTCTGGTCCATGCAGTAGCTAGTTTTGTCCAGAAGTTCATGGTAGATACTGTACATAATGCTATAAAAGACGTTTGGAATGGAAATCTTGTTAGATCTAACTTTGGTAGAAGAGTCACAATATAAATTAACATAACCGGTTTGCTGTTTTCCTCACTTCAGAACTGGCGTGGTTAGGTAGATGTCTAAAACGTCAACTTTCTTCTGGAATCAGAGTCATCTGACGTTAACATTGGCCTACCGAATAAAATGGAGAGACATAACTTTCAATTATTACATGACAAAATTAAAACAGATGCATAAAAGATACATATGGATAAAAGTGTTATAGTTAACACATATATTATTAAAACAATAAATATTTAACTGTATTTACTCACAGAGAAAAGTACCGACCTCCTGAATTTTAGACATTATGTCTACTTAAACCATCTCTTCTTAACTTATACCTTTAGTAAAAAATAAGAAATAGTGCAGAAACTTTCACTTGAAACCATATTATAATGGCTTGGCTTCCAGAAATGGTTAGTGATTACAATAAACAAGTTTCCAAAAGGGTTAGTTGGTAATAATAATGAACGGCTTCCATAAATGGTTGGTTAGTGATTACAATAAATAAGTTTCCAAAAGGATTAGTTGGTAATAATAATGAACGGCTTCCAGAAATGGTTGGTTAGTGATTACAATAAAAAAGTTTCCAAAAGGATTAGTTGATAATAATAATGAACGGGTTCCCAGAAATGGTTGGTTAGTGATTACAATAAATAAGTTTCCAAAAGGGTTAGTTGATAATAATAATGAACGGCTTCCAGAAATGGTTGGTTAGTGATTACAATAAAAAAGTTTCCAAAAGGATTAGTTGGTAATAATAATGAACGGCTTCCAGAAATGGTTGGTTAGTGATTACAATAAAAAAGTTTCCAAAAGGGTTAGTTGATAATAATAATGAACGGCTTCCATAAATGGTTGGTTAGTGATTACAATAAATAAGTTTCCAAAAGGATTAGTTGGTAATAATAATGAACGGCTTCCAGAAATGGTTGGTTAGTGATTACAATAAAAAAGTTTCCAAAAGGATTAGTTGATAATAATAATGAACGGCTTCCAGAAATGGTTGGTTAGTGATTACAATAAAAAAGTTTCCAAAAGGGTTAGTTGATAATAATAATGAACGGGTTCCCAGAAATGGTTGGTTAGTGATTAATATTAAACGAGTTTCCAAAAGGATTAGTTGGTAATTACAATGAGTGGGTTCCCAGAAAGGGTTAGTGATTACAATGAACGGGATTCTAAAGAAGAAGTAGAGGGGAACATCATTTATGTTGTTAAAATATCAATTCGTCTCCCCCCGTTGACAAAATCATGCACTTGGAGGAACTTTTCAAGACTGAGACTACACCAGGTGATTTGTCTGAGCGGAAGCATGCATGTACAACTGAAGTCATTTTGATTTTTCCTGTACCAAATATTTCCACCGACCACTAACGTGGTTTCTACAAAATTCAATCAAATAAACTACGAGTAAGAGTTCAATATATTAATATCGCTTTGCCGACTGTTTAATTCCAACTTCTTTTGAAGACTATAAGAGAGTTCTACATTTACTCTCGTTTCGGGGTTCATAGATTACTTTGACCAAATCCATAAACCAGAAAACGAGACTACGTTATGTGTAAAGCAGACTTCTAATTCTTTAAAAGAAGCCGAAATTAAATAACTAGAGGACACTAGTGAACTTTCACTCGTAATTTAGGTCATTCAATTTAAATTTTCCACTTTAACTTGTGTAAATATTGTTTTTTTAGTTTTCCCTTATGTTCGTTTTTTCAAACTTATTGTTAAAAGTTAATTTTGACGTAACTAGTGATTAGGACCCGGCATGGCCAAGCGTTTTAAAGCGTTCGGCTCGTAATCCGAGGGTCGCGGGTTCGAATCCCAGTTGCACCAAACATGCTCGCCCTCCCAGCCGTGGGGGCGTTATAAAGTTACGGTCAATCCCACTATTCGTAGGTAAAAGAGTAGCCCAAGAGTTGGCGGTGGGTGGTGATGTCTAGCTGCCTTCCCTCTAGTCTTACACTGCTAAATTAGGGACGGCTAGCGCAGATAGCCCTTGAGTAGCTTTGCGCGAAATTCAAAAACTAACTAACCAACTAGTGATTAATAAATGAAATAATTAATTAAATTCACAGTATAAAACAGCAAGTGCCAACAAGTGACACCCCCTCAATTCTTAAGGTCTAACTATAGTAATTCAAGTGGTAATTATCTGAGCAGCATTCTACAGCCGTAAACGTTATACCTTATGACCATCCTATAAAATCAGACCCAGATATTCTCGAGGTGAAATGGCGATCATTAAAGTGTATATGTTCCAGGAGTGGACATGTGTTAATGTATCATAGCCAGTAATTAAAAGGTGAATAGGTTCTAGTGGGAGTCATCTATCTAAACATAGCCAGAAGTGGACACATGCGGACAGTAGAGATAGCAAGAGGGTTAGAATTAGAGAACTGGGGCCTAAGCTAGAACACAGGGGTAACAGAACAAAGATATTAGAGACGAGCATTAAGTCAGGTTACTAGGGTACTACTGGTCCAGGAGAAGCAACTATTTTAATCATGATTTACTATCAATGAATACAGATATATTGGAATGTACTTATAAATTACTTCGTTGGAGATTAACATACCTTAGGTAACAATCAACGTGACGCATTTTAAAAACACTCAGTAACTTCTCTGGTGGCTGTCGAAGGAACAAATACGATATTTATACACATATTGCTGCGACAGAGCGCTGATTAAGTCACGTGCTTGGGAACAGGTGTGTTCACGAGACTGAAAATGTTGACATCAAAAAAGGTATCCCCTAAACGTGAATGAATCGTGTTGTTTCCTAGCAAACAATGCAACCAAATATTTAAAAAATAACATAATAAGATGTATAATCAACGAAGGCTGTTTTAACAACTGTTTCTATTGATAACTTTGCTTAAGGAACATGTTTAGCAAAAAAACAGAAAACCTGCTCTGTACAGTGAATCATACATTAATAGGAGACATATTCTCCAAACTGACCCATCATATAAATTATAGTCTCTTTTAATGTTTGATAGATTAAGATCATATTCAAAGACTTTAACCTCGACTTGTGTCTTTCAACAACTTCGTAGGTACAAGCGACCATCAAGAACATTTCAACAGTTTCTTTGACACCATTAATCAAACACTTCCTAGGATTTCCTACGTCCGTGTATTCTGTTAACTATAAATTACATACTATTACTGGCAGCTGTGCACCAAATGGCCGAGTTTCTTCAATCTCTGGTCATTTCAGTTTCACACCAAGCTGTTCTCTAATTGTTTCATTCCTTTATCTAGTCCGCTCTTACTCACGGCTCTACTTTCACTTCATACGATGTCATTCTTTATTTGCCTGTGTCTGGCAGTAATATGACAGTGTTGGTTAAATACAATGTTATCTAAGCGTTTCAAGGGATGTCTTTATGGGACATCTGACATGTTTCATGTAGAACATTAACTAATTAATAGTCGAAGAAAATAACATATTTAAAGGTCATTTAATGCTGTCATAATGCATATAAATAATGACCTCTGCTGACATTCATTTGGTCACAATTAAAAGAAATAATAACTTGTTTGCAATCATTTTATCAAATGACTTTTGGCCAGAAGATATCCATTTGTTCCTGCTAGACAGCTTGCCCAACCATCACACATCGTGTACAACATAAAGTTAGAATATTCATGTCGGGTTTAACATTTACGATAATCTAAGTCAGTTTCTTAATTAGTTGACAATTTTTCAGAATTATTTTGCGTGCTACATTTCCTCTACTAATTAATTAATAACTAGACATGGAAGTTGTATAGGTCACTACGTACGTCAACATTTAATATCCAACTGCCACAACTTTACTGTTAGAACCTAACAGAGATCAGTTATCGAGTATTATCTTGTTGTTGTATTAATATTACTCAGTGATTTGGTAAGCTGATATCTCATACACACTTTTATTAGCAAAAGTCACGCCGCCAACACCAGAGGGGCCTGGGGAAATATCCTTTACATAAGGATCTCTGATTCAGTAAATTTAAATATATTATACAACTTTAACAAGTAAATATATGTATCTAAGTTCAATAATCAAGAAAAATTATATTTTAATACTGCCATAAGTCATTGGTATTTTTAAATATACCGTAAATTCCGACGTATAAGTCGACGTGGCGTATAAGTCGAGGTCTATAAGTTTGGCCTAAAAATCATGATTTTGACATGTACCTGCCGTATAAGTCGACCCCCTTCTCTGGCTCAAATCGCTTGGTCGGAATATTTCAGTCGGCATTAGCGGCGAGGTGAAGCTAAGGAAGTGATATTCAATAATCAACTGCGTCATCAGCAGACCTTGTCAGACGGCGCCATTTTCAAGAATTCTTATTATCCGCTGTGACTAGCTACGCCTCGCTTCTGGTCGGCATAAAAATGACAGATTTGCACTTTACAATAGAGAGCAAAAGTTCTGTCACTACGTGTTCTGAGAATTCATTTTTGCTGACTCATTCGTGCGCTTCGCCGCGCTTTCACTCACGTGACGTTTCGTTTGCCAAAGTAAAGTGAGAAATCTGCGTTGATTGGCCAACATGACATGCTTGCTCGACAAATAAGGCTTTCACTAAAAGAAGAAGTGTCACGTTTTATGCACCTTACGGTATTCCTGTCTAGACAAATTTATTGATTTTCTTTTATCTGGTGTGTCTAACCTTGCTACGCTTAACTAGGAAATTAGCTGACCAATCGGCTCTGAATGAATTTTTAACTGTCTATCCAGTTTCAATTCCCAGTTTCAAAATGTCAGTTACAAATTTCAGTGACAAATTTTTAAATAATTATAAATCGTTAAACAAGCAAGATGTCCAGTCAACCACTAAGAAGGATGAAATATGATGCAGCATTCAAGATAAAAGTCGTTCAAGCAGCCAAAGACAGTAGCAACAGCGCAGCAGCTCGGCACTAATGCATAAGTGAAAAATTGGTCAGAGATTGGAGGAAGGCAGAAAACACTATCAAAGAATTGCCCTTAACCAAATGTGCGAATCGTGGTCAAAATCAAGAAAAATGGCCAAGATTAGAGAAGGAAATAGCGACATGGGTGTTATCTGAACGTCAATGTGGCAGAATCGTAACAAGAGCCCTTATCCGACTGAAAGCTTTACAATGGGCAGCTAAGAATAAAGAAGACAGCATGGATTTTAAGGCAACAGTCAGTTGGTGTTCTCGTTTTATGCATCGTCATGATCTGGTCATTCGTCAAAAGACAAAAATTGCTCAACAGCTACCGAAAGATTTGGACTACAAGATCACGCAATTCCAGACCTTCGTCATCAATCAAAGAAAACGAAATGAATACGATATGGCTCACATTGGAAATATGGACGAAACGCCCATGTTTTTTGATGTCGTCGGCAACACTACAATTAACAAAAAAGGAGAAAAGACAGTTCTGGTAAGGACCACAGGGCACGAAAAACAACACTTCACCGTCGTATTGGCCTGCCTCGCCGATGGAACGAAACTGCCGCCTATGATAATATTTAAAAGAAAACGATGCCAAAGACAAGTTTCCGCCAGGAGTCGTGGTTCATGTACAAGAAAAAGGATGGATGGACGATAGTGGATGTGTCAAATGGATTAACGAAGTGTGGGCCCGTCGGCCAGGCGCCATGCTTAAACCCAAATCGTTGTTAGTGTGGGACATGTTCAAGTCACATTTAACGGATACTACGAAAAAAGCATTAAAATCGAAAAAAACAGATATGGCGGTGATTCCAGGTGGATTAACATCTGTACTGCAACCTCTGGATGTATCGTTAAATAAACCATTTAAGGATTCTATGCGCACCAAGTGGAATGAGTGGATGGCATCGGGTCAAAAAACTTACACTGCCGCCGGAAATATGCGTGCTGCATCTTTGCCTACAGTGTGTCAGTGGGTAAAAGATTCCTGGGACTCTATTGATCTAAAAATCGTTGTCAACTCATTCAAAAATGCTCAATTACCAATGCGATGGACGGTACGGAGGATGATATGTTATGGGAAGAGGATGACGATATCCCCTCATCATCAGTGGAGCATGACATTATTCCAGAAGAGGATCCTTACGATGACCATTTGAATGGTGAGGAATGGGACTTTGTGTTTGATCGATCTCATGTTGAGTAGGATTACTAGTATTTTACTATTTTATAAATAAATACCTATATGTCATATCATATAATTTTGATTTGCGATGGTTTTCTCGAATCTGAATTTACTAGAATTCATGTCATGAAAAACGTCACCGCCGTATAAGTCGAGGATGGATTTTTAAACTTGAATTTTGGTGTTAAATTTTCGACTTATACGCCGGAATTTACGGTATTAAGGTTGTGATATTACTTCACTTTACAATACTAAACCTAACAGGGACGTGCGGTGATTTGCCCTGATGGGGAAGCAAAAGCATACAAGGTGGTGATGACTAGCTGCCTTCCCTCTAGTCTTACACTGCTAAATTAGGGACGGCTAGCGTAGATAGCCCTCGTGTAGCTTTGTGCGAAATTCAAAACAAACCATTTCTGATGATGCTTTCTTTATCACTAAAACTCTTTGTACCAAACTTATTCACTGTTAAGCTTTTAATAATATAGTTACAACCTTTCCTACTATCTTTTGACTCCATATTCAAATATGAAGGATGACACTTCACAAAAGATGTATGCATACAGAAAAATACAGCATAATTTAATACAGTGCCCGAAGCACCTGCACATCACGTGAAACCAGACAGGCGGCAAAAAGCCACGAGAGCAAGGTGCAGGTCATGAAACAACAAGTTTCCAAGTATCGGAAGAAAATTAATTATAAATTATTTTTTTCTTATTATATTTGGTTTCTTTATTGTACATTTTAATTTATAAATAATAATTACGAGGAGCTAAATTATTTATTTCGCTTAAATTGTTTAGTGATACAGACTACAAATTGTCAGTAAGTTCCAATTTTGCATGTATTTAGAAGGAAGATGAACTGATAATTACTTCCTTTATGCCACAGAACAAGCCAATATAACATGAAAACTTTTTTAATACAAGTATGAATTTGAATTTTTTTATCCAGAAAATTATTCAGGTAAGAAGCATTTTATAGTTTAAAGAATATATTACGTAACAAAATTGTTTTAGTTAAAAATAGAGCCTTTCCTATGAGGGAAGCCCGGCATTGCCAGGTGGTTAAGGCACTCGACCCGTTATCCGAGGGTCGCAGGTTCGAATCCCCGTCACACCAAATATGCTTGCTCTTTCAGCCGTGGAGGCGTCATAATGTGCGGTCAACCCCACTATTCTTGGTAAAACAGTAGCCCAAGAGTTGGCGGTGGGTGGTGATGACTTGCTGCCTTCCCTCTAGTCTTAAACTGCTAAATTAGGGACGGCTAACGCAGATAGCCCTCGTATAGCTTTGCGCAAAATTCAAAACAAACCAAAAACCAAACAAGATGATTACTGATTATGTACAGTGTAGTAAAGTGCATCCATATGAACCAATCGAAAGTTCATAACGTCATATTTAACTGATACTTAAACAATAATTTTTGTTAACATATACTGGGAAAGCACTACTTCCCTTGCTTCCATGGACCGCACACCGTTGAAATCTAACCACTGTTAAAACTGCTTATTTTATGTTTTTGTCCAAATACTTTCAAGTCATGCACAGTGTTTATATCTTGAACTGACGTAATTCCTGTAACTTTAAATATTTCAACTTCATACCAGGTCCTTTCAATATCTAAAGAAAATCACCTTTAATGATTGTACATGTCTAGGCAAACGAATTAACTTCCTAATAAGGCGATCAACAACAAACAGATTAAATCAGACTGAAACTATGATGTTTTAACCTAAACATACCTTTCGTCTGTCCTATTATTGTTTTACATGATATAGCAACACCGTCCACACTACCGAGTACAGTACTGACAGTTGTACAACACGACAGCCTTCATGTTCACTGTTGGGTTTACGTTTATGCGTGCATTTGTTGTTGTTGCATTTGTTTTTTTTTACACGTTTGAATCGCTTGTAATTACTCACATTTTTTCCTGATACGTTTGCACGAACTGTAACCACCCATAGTGAAAGAGACGACGTTTTCATATAAACGAGTAACGTACAAGGTTACAAATGGAAGAGTGAAATATCACAGAATGTGTTCCAACCCGGAAAAATGACAGGAATATTTTATATACAAAATATTATCACATATACTTTCCTCTTTATAGACTGAGCTTAATCTCAGGTCTGTTGTCCAATAATGCAACTTTGTGGATCTTCTAAAGAGCTTCAACAAAAACCCAAAAAGTTTTATTACAGAGACCAAAAATAAGTTGATCATTATTTTTGCTGTCACAAACTGCTAATTATAAATGTGTGTACTTTTATTAATACTGCATTTCCATTCTAGAGGGCCATGGCTTGTTTGTTTGTTTATTTTTGAATTTCGCGCAAAGCTACTCGAGGGCTATCTGCGCTAGCCGTCCCTAATTTAGAAGTGTAAGACTAGAGTGAAGGCATCTAGTCATCACCACCCACCGCCAACTCTTGGGCTACTCTTTTACCAACGAATAGTGGGATTGACCGTAACATTATAACGCCCCCACGGCTGAGAGGACGAGCAACTTTGGTGCGAGCGGGATTCGAACCCCGACCCTCAGATTACGAGTCGAACGCCTTAACACACTTGACCATGCCTGGCCACGAGGTCCATGGTAGTGCTTTTTGTATTCGGGTGGAGCACAAAAACATTCCTTATTAATAACATTTTTCAGTTATGCTGTCAAACTATAATTGATTTATTGTCATAATACCATCAATGCAATCAAGAACATAACACACATAGGTTATACGTTACGTATTGGCAGAAACAATACATTTAAGCGATCATTATAGTATACGAATAGAGTAACTAGAATACACATACATATATATATACAGGGTGAGCCAAAAGTAGGTGGACAGTAAAAAAACATTTATTTGGAGATCACGTATACGTACAACTATATGTAATAAGACAATTATATTAATGAAAATAAAATGTTATTTATTAACGCAAATGCTCAAATTGTTTTCCTTCTTGATTTATACAGCTTTGAAGTCTATCTCTTACGCTTCGACAACCATTTTTGCACAAGTCACTCTGGGCATTAATTTCTTGAAATGCATCTCTTATGTAAATTTTTTAAATCACCGACACTTCTTGGTTTTTGACTATAAACTTTTTCCTTGAGTACTCCCCAAAAGAAAAAATCAATAGGGGTCAAGTCCGGTGAACGTGCCGGCTAATCGATTGGACCTCTTCGACCAATCCATTTCAATGGAAATGTTTCATCAAGATACTCACGAACTCCTTTGGAATAATGTGGAGGGGCCCCATCTTGTTGAAAATAAAAGTCATGTAAATTAGGTTGTTGCTGTAACTGGGGAACAACTTGATTCCTTAGAATTTCGAGATACTTATCTCCTGTAATTGTTCCGTCCAAAAAAAATGGTCCATAAACACCAAAACTTGAAATACCACCCAAAACATTGACACCAGGCTGATTTAGCTGTTGTTCTAATGTTAAATGCATGTTCTCACTATACCAGTAAACACAATTATGTCTATTGACATGACCGGATAATTTAAAAGAAGCTTCATCACTCCACACAATGTTATCTAAAATTCCTGGGTTTTCTTCAATCTTGTTCAGCATAATTTCACTAAATTGCAGTCGCCTGTCTGGATCATCCTCCAATAAGCCATGAATTAGTTGTGGTCGATAGGGTTTCAACCCAATTTGCGTTATAATTCGCCTAATAGAGGTTTGTGGTATGTTCAATTCCATAGAAGCTCTTCTGGTGGATTTGTTTGGACTTTGAACAAATGCATCGGCAACACGTTGCTTATTATTCTCTGTACAGACTGTTTTGGGTCGACCAGTTTTAGCAGCATTAAGTATTGAGCCAGTGGCGTCGAATTTGTCACGGATACGGTAAATGGTTTGTCTTTTTGGAGCTGGAGTATCAAATGTTTCAACCCACTTTCTCCTTACGGTTTCAGTATTTTGAGATTTCCAATACTCTTTTAACACCCATATTCTTTTATCTGTATTTAAAGTATTTGACATTATGGGTTCTATTAACAATCTAAAAAAAAAAGAAAACAGATTAAATTAAAACAAATGTAATTATACAATTGTAATTATATAACACAAATAATATAGTTGCAACGTAGTTATAATATACAATTGCATTAATATAACCGATACATAAACCTATTCCAAATGCTGTCCACCTACTTTTGGCTCACCCTGTATATATGTGTGTGTGATTTTTTTAAATATAATACCATTATCTGGATTTGCTAAAATGTCTTCCACCTGCACAATTTCACTGTCTTTAAAAATACCTAAACAGTAATAATAATGTTTAGTTACCGGTATATGTTTCACGTAGCCTCTTGTTAATAAATGATTTGGAACACCTGCCCAATAAACCCCACACCTCCTGTTCCTGTACCAGAAAAGTCACATACTTGTCACATTTTACAGAATTTTCCCGGAAAACAAGACAAAACTGTAGAACTGTGGAACATTAACGATCGAATTAAATAATAGGAATCCTCCAGGATTAGACATAGCTGTCTCTAATCTTTAACTGCTGGTGACGTTAAAGACAGGCTCTTCTGCCGCAAGGGCTTTTTCCGGATCTTTCTGAACGGAATAATAGGGGTGACTGTCACTTCTAAAATCCTTCCACAGCTAAAAGTGAAGATCGTGTTCGGTAGTTTCCCAACTTTCCAGGTATGGGTAAAATAAATAAAAAAACTGCTGAAAAAATACTTCAAAGAAAGACACAGGAAACAATTATTATTTTCTATTTAAATGAGAATTTGTTGTGAAGTGCAAAACTACACAATGAGCTATTTGTGCTGGGCTCACCATGAGTATCGAAACCCGATTTTTAGGGGTATAAGTCCCCTTAATGCTGAGCCACTGGAGGACTTTACAAGAGAGCGAAACTCATTGCAAATGAAAGCAAATGGATGATTTAGTAATAACTATCTCACACTTATCTCTGTATTTTGTTTCTATATCTAACATGTTTTATTACACCATTATAGCATGTGTTGAAAACATAGCCTTATACGCATAAAAGTGAACCTTATGTTACTTTATAAATATTTGCATGAAATACTGTGGATTTATTTGTTCAAGTCTGATGTCAAATGGAGAGTAAAGGTTATGAAAACTGGAGAATTAACGGTACAATAGAGACTCCAGAAGAAAGTGAAATAAAATGGATTTTTTGTTGGTTATAAGGCCCAGAAAAAATATTGTCTTGTTTTTACCAGACCGACCCTAATGAAAAACGACTATCATTGATTTATTTTTCTATTTTCATTAAAGTATTGCACCAATCTGCTATCATATTAGCAAGGTCATAAGAAATCAGTCTCTGATTCGTTAGTTAGTGTGGTGTGTCAACGCTCTCAGCCAATTAAATCGGAGCTTTGATTCAGGCAATATCAAACCTTTAATGATGGTTTTTAGAATGTTGGCTGTCCTCTTTAACAAATGCCGCCATGTTTCCCTAAAAACGACAGCGCCACAGTTTACTGGAACATCCAAAGACGTGTTCGAAAGATACCACCCTAAACTAGAATGATTATGAGCAGAGATCAATCCACGTTGATGTGGACAGTTTCAACTGACATTGAAATATATTAATTAGTATACATGTTCGTTGTCAAATCAATTGAATTTCACTGTGAACTTAAAACTTCGGACGTTTGTGCGTTTGTAGTGTCTGCTGTGTCCACCAAGTGAAGTCGAACACTGATTTTATCGTTGTATATCCGTAGACTTACCGCTTTTCCACCAGGGGACCCTTGGAAGTTGAAAGTAGCAGCGGCTCAAAGGATGTAGTGATAAAATCCAGTCAGTCCAATACACCGCCTGACTACCCCTCCCCATTTATTATCATTTTTTCATCAAGTAATAGAAAGCAAAGATTTTTTTCTTTGTTTCCATGAAATTTTATAATATCATGTATCAGATTAAAACAAGTATACAGTGTAAGTCTGAAATATCATGTATCAGATTAAAACAAGTATACAGTGTAAGTCTGAAATATCATGTATCAGATTAAAACAAGTATACAGTGTAAGTCTGAAATATCATATATCAGATTAAAACAAGTATACAGTGTAAGTCTGAAATATCATGTATCAGATTAAAACAAGTATACAGTGTAAGTCTGAAATATCATGTATCAGATTAAAACAAGTATACAGTGTAAGTCTGAAATATCATATATCAGATTAAAACAAGTATACAGTGTAAGTCTGAAATATCATGTATCAGATTAAAACAAGTATACAGTGTAAGTCTGAAATATCATGTATCAGATTAAAACAAGTATACAGTGTTAGTCTGAAATATCATGTATCAGATTAAAACAAGTATACAGTGTAAGGCTGAAATATCATGTATCAGATTAAAACAAGTATACAGTGTAAGTCTGAAATATCATGTATCAGATTAAAACAAGTATACAGTGTAAGTCTGAAGCTGACATCGGATCTCATATATTTCATGCACCGTGTTCAAATATATTTATGAATATAAGAGATGTATTTTTAATGCTAATTTCAGAATTATAAGTTAAACTTTGGAGAAATGAAAAGAAACTTTTTTTATTTTGCAATATTTCGTCAGTTTTTGTGAGGTTAGATCAAATTAGACTAGTCACATAATTAGATGTTTGTTTAAATGAATATATATATATATATATATATATATATATATATATATATCATTAAAAAAATAAATGACATTTTCTCCATTTTTTTCTACTTTAAAAACCAAATCTCTAAATTGTAATTTACATTTCTGAAATAAGTATTAAAACTATATTCCAAACGGATTTTTTTTTCTATTTGAAAGCGGCACATGAAACAGAAAAACAAATAAACCTGACTTCAACACAACGTAAGGATACAGGTGTAAAAATACTGAGAATACTTCATGATATACCGAAGAATACCGCAAACAAATAATATGAATGCGCGTGCATAGGTTTTCTTTTCTTTTCCGAGTAAATAATATTAAAACAGACTTAACATAAAAACGAAAACAAAGACAAAAGGTTATAAAAGAACTTTTTTTATAATACTGGGGAGTACAGGGGGGACTTTTGATGCTGTCATTTTTATGTATATAGAAGTTTTCATCACCCAGGTATAGAGCTGGAGCGTTTTGAGGTATTCTTAACCCTTTGTTCTATTATTATGGACGTTCATATAACAGTCATTTATCTTCTGTTGTCACCTCTACTACTTAACCCTCGGGAGAGTCCTCCGCCGATACAGCGGTAAGTCTACGGATTTACAACGGTAAAATCAGAGGTTCGATTCCCCTCTATGGGCTCAGCAGATAGCCAGATGTGGCTTTGTTACAAGGAAAACACACACAACTCTCGGAAGTAACGGAAGGGTGACTAAATATTTGTGTGTCAAGTGTAAAGGTAGCTAAGAGAAAACACTCCATCCGTTTGCTTGTTTTTTTTGTTTTTTGAATTTCGCACAAAGCTACTCGAGGGCTATCTGTGCTAGCCGTCCCTAATTTAGCAGTGTAAGACTAGAGGGAAGGCAGCTAGTCATCACCACCCACCGCCAACTCTTGGGCTACTCTTTTTACCAACGAAAAATGGGATTGACCGTCACATTATAATGCCCCCACGGCTGAAAGGGCGAGCATGTTTGGCGAGACGGGGATGCGGACCTGCGACCCTCAGATTACGAGTCGCACGCCTTAACACGCTTGGCCATGCCGGGCCCACTCCATCCGTTCTTTGGAAAAACAAAAATACCAAAAGTTTTTTGTACGATTAAACCAATAATATGATCTTTTCTTCGGAGAAGTAACTGTTGTGTTCCAAAGAAACAAAGTTTTGAAGCATTCTAGCCTTAAAAAGTGGTTCCAAATATTCGTGTTACTAAACCCTTAATTTATATGTGTATATATAAAAAGTAATTGTCATTAGCATTTCAGTGGTTTCACCATCTTTTTCACATATGAAATATTTTATTTTAAAATTTTGTTGTAAAAATTATGATACTAATTCAGTAAAGTATATCCCATTCTAACAATGTTGTTAACATACCGTCGCTAACAGATTACTTTTAATTTTTAACAATGTTGTTAACATACTGTGGTTAATAGATTGCTTCTAATTTTTAACAATCTTCTGTAATTATTGACAATGTCATTAACTTGATTACTTGGGTTGGCCGGTCGGCATCTCAGAGAGTGTGTCCAGCGGTCACAAATCCTCTCTGCCTTGACCCTTCTGGTCAATAGGAGATCAAGTGTGCTTCTGCTAATGTTGCCGGTGATCAGTTGATTCCTGTGGCATCTGTCTGGGCCTTTGTTGTGGCTGCCACGAGAAATACCAAAAGGGGTCCTAAGGCTGAGAATTCTATCTTCCTTTTCTGAGTACATAAGAGACTCTCTGATACTCTGACGTGCTGATTTCTGGCACAAGAGTGTTATATCTTGAGGAAAGAGTGACATCTGGTGTGTTGGTTCTGCTGCTGCTGCAAGGTGGTCAGCCTTTTTATTGTACTTGACACCAGCACGGCCTGGGACTTACACAAAGGTAGGAGATTTATTATGGAGATAAGGTGCAGCTTCTCTTCTCCCATCAGGTAACCAGCCACTCTGGATTCTCCGCACCATGGAGTCGGTGGCAAACACAACTGTGGTGACATCAGGGTTTTCTCGGACAAGCCATCCAAGAGCTTGCTTGACAGCCTCAAACTTCATCCTGGTGCTATTTGTGCACAGGGTGCATACTCCAGACTTCTCAGTTATGAGTGTCCGATCCAGAAACGCAGCAAATACCCAATCTGCTTTCATGATCCTTGGTGTGAAAGAGCCGTCTGTTGCAATAATGAGATTTCCCTTCTGGCCAAATTCCTGGAACATTTCCTTGCATGCCGCTTCAGCTGCACCTTGAGGCCACTCTCTACAATCTCTGTTGAACTTGACTATCACTTCAGGTTGACACAGCCATTCATCTTCTGACCAAAGCTATGGAGGTTGGCTGGAAAGGGAATATGAATTGCAGGTCTTCTTGAAAGCCAGTGCAGCTACTTCAAGCCACAACTCCCTCTTTAGATGAGACTTAGGTGATACTTCAAGTCTTGTGCGGCGTAAAAAACGTCTTTGTTGGTTAGATGGATCAGCAGTGAAAGAGTACTTTCTTGTAAGGATGTGAAGTCCATGTCTTGGATTTTACCAAGCTTTGGCATACATTACGGCTTTTTGTGATGTTTGCCTGTCCTTGATACTTGAGAATACAATGAGATGATGGAGTACTGGCACTGAAGTTGATTTGGTGCAACCTGTAATGATCCTGAGACATGCGTTCTGTAGCCTTTCCAGAATTCCAAGCTGAATAACAGATCACTTCTAATTTTTAACAATGTTGTTAACATACTATGGATAACAGATTACTTTTAATTTTTAAAAATGTTGTTAACATACTATGGATAACAGATTAGTTCTAATTTTTAACAATGTTGTTAACATACCATGGATAACACTTTATTTCTAATTTTAACAATGTTGTTAACATAGTATGGATAACAGATTACTTCTAATTTTTAACAATGTTGTTAACATACTACGAATAACGGATTATTCTAACTTTAACAATTTTCTGCTTTCATTAACAATGCCATTAACATACCATGGATAACAAATTACTTCTGATTTTTAAGAATTGTCTCTTTTGTTTTATTCCAACAGTGTTATTAATACAGTTCTCATTTTTACCAGTTTTTTTATAACAGAAAGCATACCATAAATTCCCGATATTAGCGAAAAATATCCAACATTTGGAAAAACTTACAACAAAACACAACATTCTAGTAAACACTAAATTTATTAAAACGCAGATAGAAAACTAAAATCTGTATTATGTAAAAACTACACTGACAAACTTAACACCAACATTATTTATAAAATACAATGCAACAGCTACCACGACTTCTATATTGGAAAAACAAGCAGAAAAATGGAAACTAGATTCAAATAATACACACACACACACACACACACACACACAAACACCTTCACACATTTTTGAACACTGCAAATCAAATAAACGCAACATGACAATAGAAAATATCCAGATACTAAGTAGGGAAACAAATATAAACAAACGCAAAATTAAAGATACTCAACTTATACAACAACTAAAGTTAACCAATATAAAGAAATACCTTTATACCTATAGTAATTAATAACCTAGGCCTGGCATGGCCAAGCGCGTAAGGCGTGCGACGCGTAATCCGAGGGTCGCGGGTTCGCGCCCGCGTCGCGCCAAACATGCTCGCCCTCCCAGACGTGGAGGCGTTATATATGTTACGGTTAATCCCACTATTCGTTGGTAAAAGAGTAGCCCAAGAGTTGGCGGTGGGTGGTGATGACTAGCTGTCTTCCCTCTAGTCTTACACTGCTAAATTAGGGACGGCTCGGTGCAGTGGGCTAACAACCTACTCACTTAAATACTTGTTGAAGAATCCGCAAGCGATTGCGGCCGTATGTTCCTAGATGGAATCTAATCGTGATAACTAACTAATTAATAACCTAACATCTAACTGCAACGCCTCCTACAATCCCGTACCCGTTTATACTCTCGTTCCTAAGACATGTGTTAGCAACAGTCAGTTGCGAATTCTTTTTGTTAACCTGAAGATGACTTAAGAAGGTCGAAACATTGTCCTGTATTTTATTTTAATTAAAGTTTTAATACCGGCCATATTTAGAATATAATTTTATTTCAAGTAAGTGTCTCGTCATCATAAACAACAACTGTTTTTTAAAAGTTTTTGTTTATGCTATTTTATTTTCAAGATCAAAGACTGGATATATTTTTTACTTAGTTTGATTATTTGTTAATTGCTTCAGTTTGTTTATTTTGGATATTGTTCAAAGCTACATCAAGGCTCTCTGCTTTAAGTATCTTTAATTTTGCAGGCAAGTAGTCATTACTACCCGTCACCAACTCTTGAGCTACTCTTTTACCAACCAATAGTGGGGCTAACCGTCACATTGTAACGCCTTTACGGCTGAAATAACGAGCATGTTTGGTGGAGCGGGGATTCGAACCCGCAATCCTCAGATGCCAGACCAAATCATTTCAGAAGTAATCAAAAGTTTTAACGGTCTTTGTGTTCATTCAATGAGATTTATTTTTTGTTTCTAATTAAGCACAAATCTACACAGTGGGCTATCTGTGCTCTGCCCATCACAGGTATCAAAACCCGTTTCTAGTGTTGTAAGTCCACAGATATACCTTTGTGCCACTGGGAGGAGAGAATCATTCAATGAAAAAAACCCAATTATCTTGTTTTAATTGCTTTATTTCGTTTGTGTGTTTGTTTGTGAGTATGAGTCTTTTGTATTGATGTATCATATTCTTAGTTAACGGTGTTTTTTATCGTATTTACGATTTGGGGGTGAGGTTTCGATTTATTGTGATTAGCGTATCGATTTTGTTTGAATGTTGTTTGTTTTGCAGCTTTGGTAAGGCACTCAGTATCAGTTTGATGGTAGTCTATAATATCAGATCATCTATCTCCTAGAATTGTTATTGCATCAGGTAATAACTGGTCTAGGAAGTTTGCGGCTAATCCAATCTATCATAATATATTCAATTTTTTGTCTGTCCTGAAAATACGCGCGCAACTTACTATCCTAGTGCGCGTGCGCACTCACTTCTATCAAAGGATGTAAACAAAAGGGGAATGTCGACATACATTGGGGATATTTTGTACAACAAAATATTAAAAGATTATCAAATTTTTTTAAAAGTCTAATGTTAGGTAATAGGATATCATTATAGGTTTATTTATTGATAGTATTAATGTACAATAAAATTTTGACCCAATTAAAACAAAAAACGTACACAGGTTACAGAGTCAATTTTTCTCCATCAAATATAGGCTTAACTAATGTTAGTTCCAAGAAATGTGGAGTTATAACATAGATTTCCCCCTATGCGATTAAAATTATTTCGTGTTATTCCAGAAACCCCATAATGAAAAAGTACTGTTGCAATAAAAAAATTAAATTGATCTCAAATATTTTGCGGGTTTCTGCTAGTCTATTATAATATCCCCCTAGTTAAGCACACCATAGTCCGCTGTGGCTCTGCTATAAAAACCACACGCACACAAACGTCTACTACAATCCTACTCAGTTTTTGTGTGTTCTGAAAATGTGCCCGCATCTTACTATTGAAATGCGCATACGCGCTCACTTCAGTTCAACAGATGTAAATATACTCAACTATACATTTTGTACAATAACATATTAAAAGCTTATCAAAGTTCTTAATATAGTCTAGGTCGTATTTATTGATAGTACTTACTTAGTTAAAGCAAAAAACACAAACAAAAAAAAACATGTTAGTGTTAACTTACCTCTTTATCGAATATAGGTCTCATTTAATACTTAAAAGCCCCAGTGGTACAGCGATACGTCTGCGGGACTCACACCGCTAAAATCCGGGTTTCGATACCTGTGGTGAGCAGAGCAGAAAAAGCCCATTGTGTAGATTTGTGGTTAATTCTAAACAAACAAACTCATTGAATAAAGGCTTACTAAACTAATGTTAGGCTTAAATCAAGTATACAGGGTGGCCCGTAAGTTCCTACCCATCCTTATATCTTATGTATTCAGTGTATCTGTGTGCTGTCCCTCATTCTCACTGCGCTCATGTACCCACGTATTTGTCACAATACGCTCTTGAAGTGTAAATGGGCTTACATCGGCCATATTTCTCTGAAAAAAAGAAACAAATTTATAATACATGCGCAATTGAATATTACATAATAACATATGGATGGGTAGGGACTTACGGGCTACCCTGTAGGTTATATATTTCTCTGTGTTCGATAGGAATTATTTCGTATTATTTTAGAAACTCTGTAATTTAAGGAAAGCCGTTGCAATAAATATAATAATTTGATTGAAAATATTTTGCGAGTCTGTTATACTATAATTTATAGTAATACCCAGTTCCAGTTTGTCCTGAAAATGCGTCCCCACCTATATAAATGTGCACGCACGTTCACTTCATTTCAACAGATATAAACAAGAAAGCGAGTGTCAATAAACTTTAATAGACATTTTGTTCAACACAGTAAACGTATATCAAAGTATGCAAGAATAGTTTAACTTTAGGTTGTACAAGTAGGAAGTATTAAGTATGGTAACGTTTAGCCCTAACTAAACTGAAACAAAAAACGTACGTAAGTTACGGTTATTTTATCAAACATAGGACGTACTTAATAAAGACTTAACTAATGTTTAGCCTAAGAAAAGTGAACGTATAACTTACAGATTTCGCTGTATCCGCTTAAGCTTATTTCGTACTATTTTAGACATTTGGCATTTAATAAAGTACTGTTACAATAAATATAACAATTTGATCACAAGTGTTTTCCGAGTCTGCTATTATTATGATATTGCTTATTCCGTAATGTGACAGATTAGCTTAGAAAATATCACGCCCACCTAATTATTCAAATTTATTACATAGTTATATTTTATTAATTATAAAAATCAGTTACGACTTGCGATTTATAGTTGACTTTGATGAACTGTTACTGTCTGTTTCTTGCCAACTTCAGGCACAGGAAATAACAAGATTAGTTGCTGCAATTTTATCACAAGACATTTGGTTTCGAATTCTTATAAATGTTTGTTATAATTATTTTACTGAAGAAACATATTTCTCTAATAATATATATTTTTATTGGAACGCAAAATATACAGTTAAAATGTCGCAAAAATATATGATTGAGCATTATATATTTTTATATGATTCCCTCCCAATGACTCAGCAGTAAGACTTTATTTTAATAAAAGTTTTAATACCCATACCAGCCGTCTTGAGATAACAATTTTATATTTGAGTGTGTTATTGTTTTAGCAAAATGCTATACAATGGGCTATTTGTGTTCTGTTCTCCGCGGAGACTCGAATCCTTGATTTTAGTGTTTGTTATCGTACCGCTAACCCACTGAGGGACTTTATGTCCTAAATAGTAAAAAAAAAAAAAAAAAAGTTGTGGATTAAGAGTCTTACAACCTTTTTTGAATTTAAGCTTTATAATATTTCAAATATAGTTCTGGAGCAAGGTTAATCTTGGTTTGATTGCCGATTATTTATGACGAGCTGAAATTGCCGTCAGCTGACAAGGAATGTTCAAACTTGATTAAAACAATGTAAGTTTAACAGCAATCATGTATTGTTTAAAAAGTCAGCCTGCCAAGAATGTTTGAGATTGACTCAAATATGGTGTGAGTAATTAACTAATAGGCTTTACAAACTAAAAATGGGATTAAGATAAACATTGAGCCCTCTTAGGACAATCCACCTAATTCATAGTGTTTATATATAAATTTTGGTTGAGATTTGCTCAATATGCTCGGAGAACAATTTTTCAAATTTCGCCCAAAGCTACTCGAGGGTTATCTGCGCTAGTTGTCCATAATTTAGCAGTGTAAGACTAGAGGGAAGGCAGCTAGTCATCACCACTCACCGCCAACTCTTGGGCTACTCTTTTACTAACGAATAGTAGGATTGAGCGAACATTATAACGCCCCCACGGCTAAAAGGTAGAGCATGTTTAGTGTAGTGGAGATTAAAACCCGTTACCCTTGGAATGCGAGTCGAGTGCCTTAACTACCTGGCCAGGTCAAGCCCGCACACATTTCTTATATACATATTTGTAAGCTTAATTTTTTTATATTATGATGTAATTGTTTGCGAGAGGAAGCTGTTAATCATGAGTGATGACGATAGATTTAGAAATTCATAAAAGTAATACTATTGTACACGAAAAGTTATGATCATATAATCATCTAGAAATTTCATATAATTTGTAGAAATGAGAGTACGTTATAAATACGAGAAATCATGTTGTTCGTGACGATTCAATATAGTTTCATAGCTTGTATAGAGAATTATCATGTTCACTAAGTAAATTATTTGAATAGGAAAGAAATTATATGAGCAAGTTCATTTTTTAACTGTAAGTCGGAAGTACCATTGAGTCCAGACTGGACTATTTTGATCAGACGACTTTTAAAAAACAATAACTCTGTTCACAATAGCACAGATTAACTAAGTATCGCGCGTTTTTTTTTCGTGCTATTTGGTTAGACATATTGTCCAACGATGAATTAGTAGTAATTCTACGAACTCACAGTGTCAGAATCCTGAGCTCGATTCACTGCAGTGAACAGAGCTCTTATAACCAGTTATGTAGCTTTGCTCTGAAACTACGACATTGTAGATGCATTTTCACTGTATGTTTCATAATAAATGCGAAATAAGTTGTAAATGTGAATTCATTCATATTATTGATATGAAATGTATTCTAATAACTGTACGTTTTCAAATAATAACTAGTGAAAGAAACTTGTAGTAGGTAATAAAAAAACAAACGTAGCATTCAACCAATCACACTTAACGCTAATCGCGCAGTATCATCAGAAATAAATGTACCTATGACGCCATGTTGTATCTGTTGAGGAATATATATACTTTATTTTAAAAAAGATACAAAATAAGCAATACAAGTTTAAATATATTACAAAAGACACATATAAATATCCATTTAAAAATGGACGTAGTGAGGGCATTTAATAATGAGGTATGTGTGTATTTGTGATTCATCTTTACCAAATAAGCCGGTTGCTGTGGATATGTTGAGTTGCATTATGTAGATGTTTACTTATTAAGCCTAACTAAATTTATACACTATTGCCAATTTTTACAATTTATATAAATGAAACCGATACATTTCTCTGTGCGCGACAGGATTAAGTTTGCATGAAACAATTATTGTTAGCATCAAAATTATATGAAATTTCCTGCTTAATACATACTTGTTGTCACACTTTAGTTTTTACAGGTAAAATCTGGACGGGATCAAGTTCAAAATCTTATTTTGACTGATAGTAATACTACTTAATGATAGTATTACTAGTAATCTATAGCAGTAGGAATAATGTTATTCTAATATTTTAGTGTTACTGTTTTTTACAACCTGAAGATTAAAAACGTACTTTATAAAGTTTTCAGCCATGTAATGTGTAAAAAAATGAATCATTTGAAATGAAAAACAGATTAAATATATGTAATATGGTTTACATACGTCTGTGTAAAAAACAAGTATTTTGTAAAAGCTTCATGCTGTGTTGTACCAGTATTAAAAGTAAATGTTTCAAGGATGTCATATGAATTATAATTGTGTTTATAAATTTCTGCAGTCAGAAATTGAAGTTAGAAAGATGATAAAACTGCTAACCTTATTGTTTAGTTAAACTAATAAATGAATAAGGCAAGTTTAAAATTATTTTACTGAAAGAAAATATGATTCTTTTAAATTGACATTTCCATTTAAAGAGAACTACTAAGTCCATTAAGTAATAACTGGAAGGTTTTGTATGGGGAATTTTGTAAAGCATTTCAGTTGAGACAAATTTATCAAGTTTTATAATTCATTAGTGTGTGTTTGATCAGTGTCTTAATTGAAAACTTGTGATATATATATCATGAATTCAGGTAAATCATGGAAATGATTGAGTCTTCTCACACTTTAGTATTTTAAATTGTATTGTTTTTCAGTTGTCATCACTGTATGAGGACAAGCCACCTGTTTCCAAAGCAAAAATGACCCAGGTGACAAAGGCTGCCATAAAAGGAATTAAGTTTTATAAGCATATAGTTCAAAGTGTTGAGAAATTTATTCAAAAGGTTAGTAAAGACTTTGTACTATTAAAATAGAGTTAATACATGCATAATGATTCCCAATCATCTTATTATATTTACAGTAATATTTAAATATATGAATATTTTGTTGTTTTTTTTGCCTGTAGGATTTGTAATGCAAACTCTGTATTGTTGCAACTTATTAGGACTTTTAAAAGTACAAGTGAAAATATGGCATACTCTACCTATCATGCATCATAATATAATTTAATGTGCATGTATATGTTTTCTAGATATATTCAGATTTAAACCAAAAGTTGTAGTTATTCTTTAAAGTCATAAATTGTAAATAAAATGAGTGAAAATTTGGTAGTGTTGAAAGGAATATTAAATCTGAAGTTTGTAAAACTGATTATGAAATGTGGAAACTATCTGTAGTCAAATACAGTTTCTGTAAAATAAGAACATTACTATTGATTTACCAGAACTTACAGTAAAGATTATATAAGGTTTTTCATGATACAACTTTCCTAGTTATGTACTGAAGTCTGTAGCTGAAAATATATCCAATACTATACTTAATGCTAAAGTGTGGTAAAATTATTATAAATTTTATAAACTGTATAGCACAATTTTATATTTTTGTAATTAAGTATAGTTGTGGGTCTTTATAAAGAACCAAAGTAATTAAATAAACTAAACTTGCAAATGCAGCAATTTTATAAAAAGTTGCTATAAACAATTATGTCTAGTTCTTCAAATGTTTTGGAACAAATACTATTTAATAGTTTTGTTGGTTTCCTCTTATTACTGTCTATCCACATGTTTGTACATTTTAAGATGATTTAAAAAAGATGTGAAACATGTTTATTATTACACTGTGTGGCCTGGGTATGAATAATAGTAATTTTCTTCCAGTGTCGCCCAGAATACAAAATTCCTGGACTTTATGTTATTGACTCCATTGTACGACAGTCAAAGCACCAGTTTTCTGATAAAGATGTCTTTGCCCCACGTTTTTCAAAGAATATAACCACAACATTTCAAAATCTATTCAAATGTCCTGATGAAGACAGGGTTAGTGTCTTTGTTGTAGTTAATTTGACTGGGTTCTTAAATTATTGTTTTAAATTTATCTTGTGATAATGGAAAATTTATTTTTAATTAGAGAAAATTTTTAAAAAATTAAATTAGTAATTAAAAGGAGAATAATAAGCTGTTTATTTATTGATTGTTGTTTTCATGGTTTGTTTTGTGAAGGTAGTTCTTCATTAACTGTTATCAACATTACAATTAAGATGAGTCGTTGTGTAATGTAACTTTAATAAATGCTCTTTACTGTGCAAAGATATATGCTTAAAGGACCTTTAACTGTTTCACATCTTCAATTATAGACAAGTAGAAGGACACATTTTAACATATCATTACTTATCTGAATATTGAAACTGGTAAACTTTGAAAACACCTTTTTCTTGTGATTGTACAAGATTTTAGATTCTCATGCCAGTATTTCACAGAGGGAAATAGATTCTCATGCCAGTATTTCACAGAGGGAAATAGATTCTCATGCCAGTATTTCACAGAGGGAAATAGATTCTCATGCCAGTATTTCACAGAGGGAAATAGATTCTCATGCCAGTATTTCACAGAGGGAAATATTTGTGCTTATAGCAGTAAAAGAGTTAACAATACTAATGGTTTATATTTAATTTACATCACTGTATTATATTTGTGTTATTGTACATGTTGAAATTATAATATAAATATTTTATAAAAATATGAAACAATTTCTAAAGAGGCAAAATTTTAATTGAGGTATTACTGTAAAAAAAAGTACAGATCAAATCTAAAATTTCTAAAAATGTCATTTAATTTCAGCCAAGGATTGTGAGGGTTTTGAATTTGTGGCAGAAGAACAGTGTATTCCCAAGTGAAATAATTCAGCCTCTTTTAGACTTAGCAAATCCAAATATGAGTGAGTATTATGAGTCATAGTTTGGTTCCTTGTATCTAGTTTGTTTTAGATTAATAAATTAAAATACATTAGTGTGATTAGCTCACATTTTAGTTAATTGTGCCCAGTCTTTGTTAGATTAATACATTCAAACACATTAGTGTCATTAACTTGCATTTTGTTTAATTGTACCCAGTCTCTATTAGATTAATAAATTCAAAGACATACATTTTATTTAATTGTACCAAGTCTCTATTAGGTTAATAAATTCAAACACATTAGTGTCATTAGCTCACATTTTGTTTAATTGTACCCAGTCTCTATTAGGTTAATAAATCCAAAACCATTAGTGTAATTAGCCAACATTTTGTTTAATTGTGTCCAGTCTCTGTTAGGTTAATAAATTCAAACACATTAGTGTCATTAACTCACATTTTGTTTAATTGTACCCAGTCTCTGTTAGATTAATAAATTCAAACACATTAGTGTCATTAACTCACATTTTGTTTAATTGTACCCAGTCTCTGTTAGATTAATAAATTCAAACACATTAGTGTCATTAACTCACATTTTGTTTAATTGTACCCAGTCTCTGTTAGATTAATAAATTCAAACACATTAGTGTCATTAACTCACATTTTGTTTAATTCTACCCAGTCTCTGTTAGATTAATAAATTCAAACACATTAGTGACATTATCCTTGTGTGACTTACATGACACATTTCTCTAGATATCTTAATTTTATTGCCCCCCTCTTCAAGAAACTATGAAATTAAATCTAAGTTGCTCACTATGACATTGCCATGGCTCAGATAAACCAAAATTTTTATAGTCTTCAATTTTGTGTAGTTACAAAGCTACCAGCTGCAGAAAACAGACTCCACCTGTCATATTTTTTCTTTCAGAATTTGTTAATAGTTCCCTCTTATGCTTAATTACATATTACTTATAACCAATGGAAAATGAAGGTTTTAATCTCTCAAATAATTTGTTATATTATGTTGTTTTCTGAATAGATAAAAGTCAGTTTAACTTATAATACAATGTTGGTTACCGTGGGAATCACAACTGATAGTGTGGATGAATTTGTAACTGCTCTTGTCGCATAAATAGAAAGCCAGAAAAAACTGCATTTGTTAGAGGAATTTGTCTGCATTTTGCATGTTATTAGATTATGTTCTTTGTTACATTATTTAATTAAATAAATTTTTTAAAATGCATTACTACTTTTAAAATGTAGGGTTAGCTGTCATGTACAATTGATAGTAAGAAAAAAGAATACTTGGATAAGAACTTTGTCTCTTGTTTTTCATTTTTATTCTTTATAATATAAGTAATTAAAATGTAAAAATAGAGATCTCTTTAGATTAGTTAAGGCTAGATTAGGTAAAATAAATGATGGTAATAATATAATAAAAATATTTCATGAGGCATTCTAGAAAAAAAAGAAGATAATTTAGATTTTTTTTTGGGGGGTGGGAGTTACGAGATCAGTCAATGTGACCAAACTTGTAGAGAAAATAATAGATAAAATATAAAATTTTACTGAAAACAAACATTTGAAATGGACGTAGATGGTTTAAAAAATTACACATAAAATTTAGGGCTCTGAAATGAAGAACTTTTAATCTTAACATTAATACTTCACTGAAAATGATTTTTTTCTAAGTGAAAGGCTTATAACGTTTACTAAAATCAGAGAGTTAATAAATTTAAATACATGAATGACATTACCCAAAATTTTGTTTAATTATTGCTAGTCTTTGTTAGATAAATAAATTAAAACATTAGTGACATTAGCCAATATTTTTGTACTGTATTCAGTTTTTTAAAGACTTGTTAAAACGAACCCAACTTTTGCCATTAACTGTTTGCCTTATTCAAATATGTTTATGTTTTCTCTTAATTTGTTGTTTTTTCTTCCAGTCAGTGAGTTTAATTGCTACTAATAATGAGTTGTAACTTTTTAATTATCTATTTAATCATACTGTATCATACTATATAATCATTCACTACACAGAACTTGTATTTGTTTTATGTGTTACCATTGTTTAAGTCCACCTGGATTACCTAACTACATAACATTGGCATATGTAAGTAATTTCTTGAAGGAGATTGAAGTCAGTAAAATAACTTTCCAAAACAGTTTTAGACACATAAGGAATTTGCTGTTAACCAAAGCCTAATTCACAGAAAACATAATTAAGTTATATGTAAACTATGTTTTTTTTTCTTCTGATTTCTTGCTACTTACCATGAATAGCTTACAGATGTTGCTGTTAATAATAACATTCTTATATTTTCTTGCATCAAACGATCTAGTATAATAATATCACTGTATCATTGATATTCAGAAACTTTTTTTTAAGAAGGAAGTAAATATTGTGTCCTGTGGAACCCACAGATAGCAACCAGTCCCCAGCTGAAACTGAATCTTATGAAAGGAATTCAACAAAACCTAGAAGTTCCACAGAAATCCCAGTCTGGAAGGGCTGGTCACAATTTACTCAAGGAAATGAAAGTTTTTTGGAATCTGGAATTTTTATACATTCAGAGGTTTGTGTAATATATTTTTGTTAGTAGTAATTTCTACTTCACTATAAAGTGCTTTTACTAAGAAACATAAAAGGATGTTTTAATCAATGATATTTTATAAAGTAATTTAGCAGATTCTCGGTTATTTAAGAAGAAGGATTGGCATGTAATTGTAAGAAAATGATATTAATGTATGATGTTTGATACTTTAAAATTTTCACTTTGAGTTAAAGAAATTATTTTTTTGATCTTATGCTTTGCTTTGTTATTATTCTTTGGGCACAGTTAATATTTGGATGAAAAATTAAGGCCTAACAAGAAATATAGGTTAATAGAATGATTGATATCAAGTTAGGTGTAACAGTTTTTGTATCAACATACTTATTGTAAAAAAAAAAAAAAAGTATATCAGAATGTATTTGTTTATTTAACTAATTTACCTCTATGGGTTGAAAATTTTAAAAATGTTTATTTAATTCTAACTTTAAACTGTACTGAAGGAATTAAAATATAACTGGAGACTTGTAAATTTGTGTTTCAGTAGTTAATGAAGAGAAAATGCAAGAAATACTTAACAGTAATAAAACCAAACAGGTTCATATTTTTAACTATTATCAGTACACTGCCATCAATACAGTTTGTTCATTTATTTTATTTTATAAGAACTTTAGATGAAACCTTGCTGTGAATCAGGAAAAAAATGAAATATATTTTTTATTCTATGTGTTTTTGTGTTTTTATTTATCAAATGACAATGAGGAAATTATAACAAGTTTGAGAAAAAAAACTAACAATTTTAATTATTTCAAATTAAAGTGGTATTAACTACTGATCAAAGGAAGCTACTCATAAAGAGCATTGCTAAAAATATGTCTAATTAAATATAATTTTCAAACTATATTACTTGTAATGATTAGGATGCATTGTTTCATCAGTTAGGTTCCCTCGCTGTTAACAATATTTTCGGCCGTAAACCCAATAATATCTCACAAGGTTCGGCCAGCCCAGGAGGCTTAGGTTAGTTCTAAATCCATATACTAAGCTAATTATGCAAAGTAATCATTATAATAAGATAACAACCATAGAATTAAATTATAAATAATAATAAAATAAAGTAGATATATAAAATATTCTAACCCACACTATGATAAACATTTTTCTTGTTTTGGCCAGTGTCCAAATATAAACTATCACATTGTGCTCAGACTTAAATTAAGATGTACTAGCTGAAAAGCATATAACATTTCCCATCTGTGTATATGAATAACAGTAAAACAAGTTGAGAAGTTTAACTTGTAAGATTATAAAGTATTTTGATATTTTATTAAAAAGCATCTATACAGTGAGAAAGTGTAAACCAGAAATTTCTTCTAATGTTTTAAAACCACTGTTAGAGGATAAATGAATTGTATCTTAAGACATCTGGTATGGGTATTAAAACTTTGTTTAAAATAAAGTAGTGAAGAACTACTTTATTTTTAAAAAAATGTTTAATACCCGTGCCAGCCATCTAAAGATACATTTTTATTTCAAGTGGATTTCTAGTTACCACGGATAAATGAATTAACCAAAGGTGATTTAACATGTAGATTGGAACAGGTATTTAAGCTTTTCCATTTATTAATGTATTTTATTAGATTTCTAATGCTTTTATCTTCAGTTTGTATTTATATATAAATGTTTTTGGCTATTTTTCCCATAATGCATGACATTGGGTAGAATGAAATGCAGATTCCATCTTCAGTAATGACGAACACAGCTACTGAAAACAGTGATAACCAGCATGTATCTAACATAGAACTTCTCTCTCGCCGGCATCAGTTGACTTCCACAATGCCTGCTGCTAGGCCAGAAGTAACTAGCGTGAAGTTCAATAAGGTTAGTTCTGGTCACTTTGTATCACATGTTGTAACATTTAATTTTCTATTCCTTATCTATAACCTGGTCTATAAAATGTAATTTGATGCTCAACCAATTCAAGAGATTATATTGGATGGTATATAAAAAAAAACTGTGTTTAATAGAAACTGCTGGATTTTGATTATGGAGATGAAGAAGATGAGAAACAAGATGAAACAAACCAGTTTTCTGGACCCAATGCTCTTGCTTTGAGGTGAGTTGGTTCGTGTTTGTGCTTCAAGAGACTGTCAAACTCGTGTCACTGAGGTGAGTTAGTTTATGTGTGTGTGCATCAACAGATTTAGCGTTGGATCTGATTGTTAAATTCACATCACTGAAACTTTTTCAAAATTTATAATAAATTGACTTTAAAAATAACAGTAATCTGAAGATGGAAGACTTTTGAAATGTCATCCTCTGTATTTGTGTTTTTACAACAGGCAGTTACCGACCATTCCAGTGTGCCCATCAGAAAACTGCTTGAACAATCTATCAATTTTAACAAAAACATTTTTTTTAGATTTGCAAGTAAATTGTAAATAAATTGCATAAAATGCTGAGATATGTTATCAGAAGTGTTTGGTATGTTTTATGCTATTTCAGCATGTTATCTCATAGTTTTTATTTATTATCTGTTGTTTTGTTTGGTATGTGTACGTTATATCAGCATGTTATCTGATAGTTTTTATTCATTATCTGTTGTTGTTTTGTTTGGTATGTTTATGTTATTTCAGCATGCTACCTGATAGTTTTTATTTATAATCTGTTGTTGTTTTGTATGGTATGTTTACGTTATTTCTATAAGAATATTAATATTTAGCTCTGAATATCATTTCTGACACATCCAGCTAATATTATTGAGTGTGAATGAAGTGTGTCTAGCTAATATGATTATAATTACACATTTCTTTGTCCAGTATGGCCCAGAATTTGTTATCTAATCCTGAACTTCTGCAGCAGCTACAACAGATGCAACAAACCATACAGCAAAATGAAGTATTTAAAGCAGACTTTTCTGTATTAGATAGCATACCAGAGCAGAAGGACCTTTTGTACCCACAGCAAATACCATCAGTGAGTAATTTTGTATATATAGTTTAAAAACTTAAAACATTATGTAGTACTAGAATATTTTTAACTAGTCATTACAAAACAACTACGTTATACAGGTGTTGAGTATCTTATATTAAAACAATGTTGGAGCAGTACCACATTTTTACATTCTATGTCACTATTTACTGTAATGCTCTATTTGACAGTGGTGCATCATGACAGTAGTTCAGCAGCATAGTTTAATTTTAAAAGCATCTTTTGCAAGGCTGTCATGTTCAGTGCATACCTTTAGTATTATTTAATATTAAATGAACAGTCTTTAAATATGGAGTTCTACGAGAATGGCATGCTGTGAACCCAGAAGAGCATAACTTGTTCGTAACTGTGGAGGTGCTTACGTCAACCCCAGTTTCCCTTACCAGTTTCTATATGTCATTACGTGTTAAACAAGGGTTTCTACTAACTTCTCTGAGAACCTTCTTCTTTGTTCTCTCTGGAATTTTGGTGGGGCGTCCAGAACGAGGGAGGTTAGCAGTTGATCCTGTGAGCTTAAACTTGGCAATTATGCTTTGAACAGTAGATTCTGGCACATTACGTTGTGTAGCAATACTGGAAAGAGACACACGAGACTTGTATTTTACGATAATTCAGTTTTTTAAATCACTGGACAGCTGTTTCCTGTTCGCCATGATGATCAAACAGATAATGATGGAGATGGTGCTAAATTGCTGGAAGTACATTTTTTGCTGGCTAAATTCCAGTAATTATGAACCCAGTGTCTAGTTCTGGAATGGTATAATGTAGTTTATTCGCCAAACTAAACAAAATTTTTACGGGAATATCAGTTTTTTCACACGTTCTGAACTGTACAAACACTTTCTTCTCCTCCTGTTTTTGATTATTTGTTTATAAACAGTTTATTTGTCCTTTAATTTGCATAAAAATTTATGTAGATGTGTGTTATTATAATATTTATAATACATTATACTGCTATTAGCCTACTCGTGATACTTATGAGCAAAAAACCACTCAGGACGCAAGGGTACGAACACTTTCTGTCGTAACTGTATATATATAAGGATGATGTCCATTCACACATGGAAATACACAAGCTCTGAATTCAGCCATTAGAATCTTATGTAGAGCAACATGGATACCCATTTCATTATTTAGCTGCTCAAGGTATGCAACACTTAAACTGTTATGTGTTGGAAACAACTCATATGTGTGAATTGTGTTGCTTTTCCATGTTGATTATGTTGTGTTTTGTTGCCTGTAACATGTAGATGGGCCTTTGTATTTGTGTGTTCTTATTTGCTATGAAATGCTGTACTTTGCTTACCTCAGCTAATGCCACACTTTTTTTTACCATGGTTGAGGTATATCTTGTTTCAGATCCTTCTCTCTGTGGTCTTGGTTCTCCATGTTGACCTATGTTTCTTTGCTTTTCAATTACGTGTGTATACCCATATTAGAAATTCTAAATATCAGATCTGAGTACAGATTTATGATTTAAATATATGAATATTTCACATCAAAAAGGTCCTTACACACTCCTCCCAAGCGTGATCAATTTTTGGTAACATTACACTACCTAAGAAAGACCAAGCAATGCCAAAATGTACTTCTGGTATTCCATCATGACTTTATATCATTTTAATATAACATTCTCAGCCATGTGTGAAAGGACTGTTAGTGTAAAGGATATTGCTTTGCTATCCTAGATGTTGCTCTTTTATGTTTCATAAATTTTTAAGTCAATTTTCTTTTAGAATGTTACTGTTAAGACTGTCTTTGTTAAACATTTTTCATGCTGATAGTGTTTTGTGTTTATAACAATATCCTATTAGCTTATAGATATGTATGAGAGGTGTGTTTCATGAAAACATTGACAGTGTCTTGAATTTTTATGGAAGTAATCTGATATATTACAACATCAGTTTAATGTTTCACAGGAATTGCCATTCTCCAGTGACCACCAGCTTTCTGAACATCCTCCTCATGCTACAGTTTTTGGCAGCAGTAGTTTGTCATATATTCCTGAACCCCCACCTTTACTATCCACTGGGCAGGGGCCTGGCAACAACTATCTGCCTGTAAGCTATAAACAACCCACTCTACCTCCCAGGACTGTAAGCTCTGAACTAGATGACAGCCAACAGTCCTTTGGCATGATAAACAATATATCCCTTCCTCTGGAAGACCAAGATGAAAGACCAAGAGTATTACAATCAATAATGGTAGAGAATAAAGTGGAAGGGGTTAAATCTTTATGTCCATGTGGATCCAAAGCTAGGTATGTTCAGAGCTTGAAACTAACTCTGTGAACACTTGGATGTCTTTTTCACTTAATGTATAACCAAAAGTATCAGCTCAAATTAAACAAATAATGAGTTGCATACTCTTATTGAGTGTAATTAGACAATTGATTTGAATTTCCAGTTAGTGTCATATTTTCAATTTCTTATACTTTAACTTAGTATCAAAGTTTAGATATGTGTTTGTTACAAGAACTCCATATTCTGATGACGAATTGAAAAAAAATATATCTATAAAATAGAAAAATGTAATACCACAAGATCATTGTGTTTAGTATATGCTGTTTAAGAATCATGTTTAAAAACATACAAGAACAACCTTCTCAAGCTATTAGAAAGGTCTTGTTAGTTGCAAATCATAGTAGGTTTTCCTAATAAATGTTGCACTTACACCAGGCTTCTTCTTTTTTAAATAGTGTTTACTATTTTTTATACAACTGGTGGGAACATTCATAATTATGTCTATATTATCAACACAAAAAATGCTATTGATCCTTAATGGTCACTGGTTAAACACTGACTTTGTGTTTATCTAGCCACTGTAAGATTTGAGCTCTCTGTTCTTAGATTATTTAATATTATAAAACAACTATTGTAGCAACAGATGCATTCTAACTATGTTCACAAGGCATTTTTGCAGAAAAAAATCCTGTTATAGTGGATTCACAAAAACGTTTTAAACAAAAAATAAGATAAAGTGAAAAACTTGGAATGTACAACAAAAGTTTGGTTTTATTTATAAAAAGTCTTTCATAAAGACAAACAGAGGGGAATTCATGTGGCAACTTAAAGAAGTGTAGGTGGATTTATAAAATTTGTATAAATTAGGTCAGGTAAGTATATAAAGGCATTTTTGCAGTAAAATAATAACTACTGTTTTACATTAGATCATCAAATTATGTAATGAACACCTAAAGCATGTTACTGGATTATATTATGTCTCTCTCTTTTTTTTTTCTTTTACTCAACTGTGTTTTAGTAGGTCTGTACACAATAATGTCCTACTACATTATCACTTATATTTTGTTTATATGGTGTGGAAGTGAACTACTATGGGTTATAGGAACAATACACTTATCCTGCTACACTAATCAACAGCAATGTAACAGTTAATAAACACAAGCACAGTTTACTAATCACAGTAATATTACATATGTCTTGCTATACTAATCAACAGCAATGTAACAGTTAATAAACACAAGCACAGCTTACTAATCACAGTAATATTACATATGTCTTGCTATACTAATAAAAACAGCAATGTAACAGTTAATAAACACAAGCACAGCTTACTAATCACAGTAATATTACATATGTCTTGCTACATTAATCAACAGCAATGTAACAGTTAATAAACACAAGAACAGCCTACTAATTACAGTAATATTACATATGTCTTGCTACACTAATCAACAGCAATGTAACAGTTAATAAACACAAGCACAGCTTACTAATCACAGTAATATTACATATGTCTTGCTACACTAATCAACAGCAATGTAACAGTTAATAAACACAAGCACAGCTTACTAATCACAGTAATATTACATATGTCTTGCTACACTAATCACCAATATGTAACAGTTAATAAACACAAGCACAGTTTACTAATTACTGGTATGTAAGAGTTCAGGTGTTTATAAAAACAAGTTTAAACATTTTTCAAAAGTGTATACAGTTTAATTTTAACATCAGTTGTTAAAGTAATCCTATACTATTTTTTTTGCAGCAGGAGTATTGAGTTTCTTGTTTATATGGACATGTTATGATCCATTCAAGTATTCAAGGTATAATAAAGCATGGGAATGTAGGACATTATTAAAGATTTTTCTTTTATTCAGGTCATCTCACCAACAGAGCAGAAGAAGCAGGTCTAGGTCTCCTAGAAGACAGAGATCTCGGTCTGGTTCACACTCTGGGTCTCACCATAAGCGGGACAGATCTAGGTCTAGATCTCGAGAGAGAGAAAGAAGGAAGAAAGGCCTACCACCTGTAAAAAAAGGATACTTATGTGGTAATAGTTTACTTCAAAAAGATATCTTATATGTTCAAATAGTCTTTCATAAGCAATGATAAAATTTTTATGACCCATTTTCATTATTTTCTGGTATTCTGGAAAAGTTGAAGTTTACATTTTGTTTTCATAGGTTTCTTAGAAGTTTTACAAAGTGCACACTTTCAAAGTGAGTAGGAACAAGGTTGTGTGTGTCACCAGATAGGACATTATCACATTATCCATAATGTACTTCACATTACCTGTTCCATTATTTTTAGTGTATTTCACATTACACTTTAGGTACTCTGTATTAAACTTCAGAGTCCTGTAAATTTATTGGGTGACTTTGTTTATCATAGTCAACAAGAATGATAACTAACATATATTGTTGTACTTTAATTTTGATAGATAGGGAAACATCTTGCAAATATGATTGAATTGAAAGAAATACTTGCAAGAAAATCCAGGAATTTCTTTTCAGGTTTCCCAAGAAAACCTGGAGTTATTTAGTACTTTTGTTTGGCATTTGGGTTTTCTCATGTAATATATTGTTGTGAGTATATCTAAACAAGTGTAATATTTTAAGTATTAAGTATTTCTGAACAAGTATATTATTCTAAATTTATCTTAATAAATATTTTTCTGGGTATATTTGAATAAATATATTGTTCCAAATACATCTGAACAGATGTGTTGTTTTGAGTGTATATGAACAAATCTATTGTTACTATATATGAATTATTTGAGGGACCTGGTTGATTGCATTTAAGTAGTATTTTGGGTTTTAACCCAGGTTTTGCTGTGATGCATGGTGTTTGTGATATCAGTGAGAAAATTTCCTCTGTTCAGAATGCCTAGAATAGTAACAGTGTGTGCTAGTTTTACTGTTTAGGCTTTCTAAATTCTTAGATACCTTCAAGAAATCCACAATAATAACTTTTAGTTCCAAAAAACAAGTAACAGAATCATAACCTGTTCTGTCTGTAACTGTTTTGTTAAAAATAATTAGAAATGCCATAAATTAGTGCTTAATCCAATTTTTTTTACTTATTATTGACATATCTAGTTTATATCTGCTCTATCCAGTCATATTTCAGTGTACTAGTAGCTGTTTTTAAGGGTGATTTTTATTAGTAATAGTTCATACCAGATACTGATAAAAGTATGGCAGTGAAGGGTTGTAGTAATAAAACCACCAACATAAAAGGAAAATCACTTGGAACCATGATAGATATTTTCAAGGATAGTAGTTTTATACAAATATAAACCTGTATTTTGGGATGGTTATTGTGACTTCCACATGAATGATAAATGTGTTGTTTACAGGTAAGGTCCTCATAGCTGTACAGTAATGAAAGTTTGAACATTTTTCTTTGCAAGTTATGCTGTCACAAAATAATATAATATCAATTCTAAATTATTTTTCAGTTGAAAATGGTTGAAATGAAATTAGAATTATTAAGTGTACTTACATTCTATTTCAATTATTTTTAACTCAAAAATATATTTAGAATCAACATTCTGTTATTTTGTAAAAGCATACTTTGCAAACGTTGTTTTCATCCTCTGTTGGCTACACAGTAGACTAAGCAGCCCACATCTCAAGTGGTGACTAAAATACCAGGTTTCTGTACTCGTGATGAGCATAACACAGATGGCCCATTGTGTAGTTTTCCATTTAACAACAAACAAATAAACACTGGATCATACAAACGTGCAATAAATTTAAAGTTAACTACTTTTGAAAAACTTAATGAATGGGTTATTGTGATTCAAGAAATGTTTGAAGATCGAATTTGAAGGAGAAGCCATTTAATTACCACAAGTAAAGTAGCATAGAATAAACACAAAATATCAAGTTTTTTTAAGGAGGGTTTGCTTTCTGCATAATTTACACTTATGATTGCATTAGCTTACACTGAAGAAAAGAGGTCGTGTATGCTCACAATGCATTACATTTATCACATGTTACTGTAGTTGGTATGTAAATGGTTTAAAATTTGGTGAAAGTCCAAGAAGGTATTCAGAAGTCTACATCTGGTTAGTGTATAAAAGGTTTATGTATATTTTACCTGTTGAAACAAGTAAAGTTATAACATAAATATAGTATTATGCTCAGGAACAATATTTGTTTATAGATGATAGACAGCACTGACGGCTTTTTTAGGACTAAGTAGTTATAGAAATGTAACAGTTAATGAACTGTTAGATATTTAGAAATGCCATAAATACCTAATTAGTTACTAATACAGTTAATTAGTACATTGACTATTATTGCATAACAGGTTTTCATAGCTTTTATTTTCAGTTTGTAGTACCACCTTGTGGCTTGGACACGTGCCAAAAATAGCATCAGAAGCCAACATTTATGATGTCTTTGCAGAATTTGGTACCATTGCTAGTATTGATGTAAGTTTAAAGTACATTTATATTTGTTTTAAATCATAAAATGTCATATTTTTATGTTTACTTCATTGTTGTTTCAGTTAATTAAGTAGATATTAGTGGCACTTACAGTTGCTCTTTATCAATCAGTAAGAAAATGCTCCTGTAAAGGATGTTACCCATAGTGATGTGTTACATTACTCCTGTCTTGGTTTCAGATGATTGTTCCTCGAGGATGTGTCTTTGTTTGTATGGATAGGAGGCAGGATGCATATAAGGCCCTTCAGTCTTTAAAAAACTTAAAATTACATGGAAGTGCAATCAAGGTAACTATAGTTTGGATTCTGTTTACATGTAAAAACAAATGTTTTGGATTAGTAATATCACAGATATTCAGATTATTATAAAACTTTTGTAAGCATATACCATGAGATATGTATGGTTAGTTTTGGCTGTTCAGCCCTCTACCATGAAATATGTATTGTTAGTTTTGAAGTGTGGAAGCCTCTACCATGAGATATGTATAGTTAGTTTTGAAGTGTGCAGGCCTTTATCATGAAGTATGTATGTTTCAAATTGTGTGTTCCTTCTGGAAACTGAATGTTATTAAACTTCATTAGATGAATGTTTTTAGTGTCTTTGGATGATCCTTGTAAGCTTTTATTACTCTATAAAAAAAACCTTACAAGTAAATATTTTCATTGTGACTAGTTTTAGTCACAATGATTTGTTAATTCAGGGGCTGACCAAGAACATTATTGTCTACACTGACAGAGATTGGCCAGGGATGTAGTGACCATATATAGGATGGCTCTTTAGGTTGGGGGCTGGCGAGGGATGTGGTGACACATGATCTGGCTAGGGATGTTGTTTAACCATATACAAAAAGTTTTTGTAGCAGGAACTGGTCAGATATATTGTTTGACAGCATTTAATTTTTATGTATATATAATTGCTTTAGGAAAGTAATTCTTAATACACAGCTTGTAGGCTACATTGGGTCCTTGAGAGACTGATGATCAGATATTGTAAAAGTAAGCAAAATTGTGTATGAGAAACAAGGTTTTTGCTTGACTTAACAATCATTACCAGAAGAAATGCAGCGTAGAAAATAATTGTAGACTACTACTTTAAGAAAATGTAACCTTTACCAGATCAACACATGCTAAATTGCAAGAAACAAACTTAAATTAAAAGAATGAAATTCTTGGTCTGTTTCAACAGTCTTTCAACTAGTTGTATAATGCTTTTCTAATTTTCTAATTAAAAATTCAAATCATTCTCCAAATTTTGTTTTTAAGATATTTATTAAGAGTTTGAACTGTAGATTTTTTTAATTTTTGATGGCTTTCTTAGGCTTATATTCCAGCAGTTGTGGTTAGATTGATGTTTATTTTGTTTTCTCAACTGTGAATTTCTTGGTTGAACTTATCTTTATAATAGGTGGTCTTGGTTACTTTGAAAAGAGATGCAACCAACAACCAAAGATAACCAGAAAAGGGAAATTTTAAGCTTTAATGTGGTGTAATCTGTAGTTTTTTTAGGTTTTTGTAAAAGTGGTGAACTTTTGTAAGGTCACAATAAACAAAGCAACTTCAAGGCAAAGATTTGGAAAACGCTTCGAACTAAATAAAGACCTGGAAATTTTCTCTTAGTCCTCTGTGATGTTCTTACCATTCATAATAATATTATTTAGTAACAAGATCTCTGTTTGAAAAGAATATTCATCACTGACAACACATTAATAAAGATACTTAGGTTTAGAGAGTTGTGGAAACTTAGGGCTGTAATGGAAAACTATTAGATGACAAGCATTGTTAAGTTTATTGTATTTAAACAACATATACAAACTATAATTGACAGGTATAAAATGGTGTTGACCAAAAATGTTAATATCTCATATGATGCCAGGCAAAGATACCAATGTAACCATTTGAAGTCATTGTTCAACCAGTGAATCTTATCTTTATATTATTTTTCACTCAATAAGTCTTATGTTTATATTACTATTCACTAGTAAATCTTATATTGATGTCACTATTCACTAGTAAATCTCATCTTGATGTTACTATTTGCTAGTAAGTTGTATGTTAATGTCACTTTTCACTAGTAAATCTTATGTCAGTGTCATTGTTCATTAGTTAATGTGTGTCAGTCATTCTGGGTTTGTGTGATTTATAGTGGGAAGTGTTTTGATTGACAAAATATGTATGAAAAGAGATATATAGATGGTGTAAAAGCAGTTGAAACTGGACATAAAATCTGGAAATTTTCTGAAAACTTTTGAAATGAAAAGAAATATTTTTATTGTTTTATTCACATGTTTCACTGGAACTTTTTTATCTTTTCATACAGCAACTAGAAATTATTTAAAAAGTTTATACCAAATTTTACAATGACTTGGATAGTAAAGAAACCAGGAGGTGTATTTTATGTGGTTCTTATAGGATTAAAAAATGCAAAAAGGAAAAACAGTTTAAACTGCAGAAGTTATTTTTGGGTGTGCAAGTCAAACCTCAATTTGTAACAGGGCTTTCATAAGCATTAAATGAAGTTAGGTTACTACACCTATAGGCTTTAATGTGTTTACTCCTTACCTAATAAAGGGGCTTGTAGAAGATAGTATTGGTTTACTCTTAGATGGCTTGGGCTCCTGGCAAGGGTGTGAAGGGAAAGGAGTACACAGACTTCTGGGAAGTAAGTGTGGGAGTAAGCTACATTCCCTACCATAAAATTCCAGTTGATGTTGATCTTGATGCTCTAGAAGAAGGAGGTGCCATTGATGATGAGTCAGTGCCAGAAAACATGAAAGGTGAGTGAGGACAAATAAAGAAAGTTATAAACTTACTATTGCTTAGTCTTGTTTACAATATATAGTACTGAGATTGTTAAAGTTTTCAGTTGATTCATTGTATAACCAGTATAAAGTTTAGTACGTTTGTAAATATTTGGTTGAATTATCAAAAAGACAAACTTCAGTTCCAAATGAATTTGATTGTAAATGTATACAAGATTTAGGATTATTTTTATGGTGCTTACTGGACTATTCTGAATAGAATACCATCAGAATCCAGCAGGAATATTCTGAAAAAAAATCACCTGTGTAATGGCCCTGGATTATTGTGATAAAATTGTCAGAGAAATCTATCTTGATTTTAGTAAAACACCAATGAAATCCAGGTCAATTATTACAAATAAAACACCAACAGAATTCAGCTAGAATATTGTGAAGAAAACATTGAGTCTATCTGAATAACTGTAATTAAACACAAGTGGAGTCTTTCTGGATAAATGTATATAATTTTTCAAAATAATTGTTTTCTTAAAAATTGTTTTTAAAACTAGATTTAAAAATGTTTCAGAACAACAAAAAACACGACAGAAGGAGAAAGAAGAAGTTCAAAAGAAGGTAAAAAAGGGTCTTACAAAGGAATGGGAGCAAACAGCCAATCACATAGACTCTTCTTTGTCAACTACAGTAGGTGGACTTCCTCCAGTAAATATGCAAGTGGTCCCTCAAATTGTACAACCACATTTTGGAATTGCTGTGCCTGGTAAGGTATTACGAAAGAGTAAAGTGATATTAGACTTTTCCCTGAAAACTGGTGTACTTGTATGTTTAAGCTTGGGCAAATGTCTGTAATATTTTTTGTAATATTGAAATTGTCTCTGAAAATCTAGTGTGGTTATATGTTTAAGCTTGGATAAATTTCTGAGATATTATTTTTCTCCAAAACAAAATTACTGTCATTACCTGACTTAATTTAGATGTAAGGACACACTTATTCTAATATTAAAAACAGGTAAGAAAGTATATATTTGTAATGATATGATAAACAAAATAATACTGCATCAAACTTTTCATAATCTCTTATCTTTATTTCTCAGGAATGATGCCAACTCAACCTGTGGTGATGTCAATGACAGTGGGAATTCCTCAGAATTCACTCGTGATGATTCCCTCAAACACTCAGCCGATGCAAGGAGGACACTGGTTGCCACCCATTCCCAGCATGGCTGCTGTCTCATCTGTTGTTTCTACATGTCAACAGGTACAAGCTCTCAATACAGTTCACAGTCTACGTTTTCCAACCTTACCAGTTCACAGCACAGCAGATGCCATTTCTCGGTCCATAGATTTTTCAGGAGATGCTACTCCAACTGAAGAAGAAGGAACATGTTTGCCTCTAGAGCCCAGCTCAGTAAACAGCCAGCATGTCACCAGCACTACCACCACTACAGCTACTGGAACTTCCTCTTTACTGCCCCATATTCCCTCACATTCAAACACTTCCAGTTTGTCAAATGTTTCTTCAGTTGATCAACCCTTATCAGGGTTTCCTCCTCCAGTTCACTCAGCTTTTCCACAACCTGTAGGGCAGGTACCTTTTCTTCCTTCTACTGGGGGTTTCCAGCAGCCAGTTCAACCACCAGAACATTTCCAGACTGGAATGATACATCAAGGATTGGTTTCATGGGGGTCTGTAAACAGTCAACTCCCACCACCATCCACAGTCAGCACAGAAAGCTGTACTTCTATGGTTACAGTGGCATCTCTTTCACAGTTTAGCTCACCTCACATACCCTGTACCATTCTTCATCCCCCTACATCTGGGCTTGGTACACGCATGACAGGCCCATACCGATGCCAAGGACAAAATGGTAATAAGATGTCAAATCCAGTTTTTCCTCCTTTTAGACATTCTTCTGTTTTGGCATCTAGTAATTTGGGAGTGCAACAACAATCTTTGGATTCAAGAAGTCAAGGTAATTCTCATTGTTCTTTACCTGGACACAGTTTCCAGTCCAGTCAATTAGATCAACTACCCACTAACACAAGGCCCCAAGAAAGGCCAGTTAGTGAAAGTGCTCTTCAACAAAGATCATCAGGGAATGAAAGGAAAGTTCTGCTTTCTCCCCCCAGAATGCCCCCTGATCTTGGGTCAAGAACTAGAGATCCACTTCCTCTAGAACATATGAATTTTCCTTCATATCCACCACTTTTAAACCCAGTTAGAGTACCTCCTCCACGTAGATTTCCTCTCTATGGTGGGCCAAGACCTAGAATGGAATTTATTGACTCATATCTAGGAAGAAGACCCAGGTCACGAGGACCACTATTTGATTGGAATCGACCTCACTTTGCTGTACATTCAGGTAGAATGCGACTTCAGCCAGGATTTCCTCCTAGAGAGTTAATTAGAAGGCCAAAATTTGATACAAGGTTTCGAGATGGTAAGGAGAGGATGGAACAGGAATTATTTAATCAGCATCCTATGCCTTATGCTTGTCAACATGGAGAGAACTTAAACAATCAAGACTGGTCCAGACAGAGAGGAAGATATGATCGTGGCAGAGAACGTGACCACTGGAAAAAAGATAATAGAGAAAATGATGAAAGAGATGTTATGAAGTCTAGAAATATGAACAGAAATGACTACCAGAACTGTGGAAAGTCCTCAAGGGACACAGAGCCTAAAAAAAATGGAGATCATGCTATTTCCAAATCCAGTATCCAGCCAATTGGAGCAAGTACTAACAACAAAGACAAAGATGAAAACAGTGTACAAGAAAATGAACAAAAAAGTGAAGATAAAGTAGAAAAGGAGGGAAATTCATCTTTGTTATAAAGTTACTTTGAAATTTAAATAAGATTTCTAAAGAAGTGTTTTAGTTCTGTGTGATTATAAAATACATTCAAAAACATGTTTGTACTCTTATATTTCCATCAACGATAATACAACTTTGTTATAAATAATTTTCAGTTACAGCGATAAATGAGAAGTTTTTAATAGTGACCTGAAGTGAAATACAGAATACACATATACATACAGTGGAATGACTCATGACAAGTGGTGAAGAAAGTCATGTTGTGAATAGTGACCTGAAGTGTAGAATACACATATACATACAGTGGAATGACTCATGACAAGTGGTGAAGAAAGTCATGTTGTGAATAGTGACCTGAAGTGTAGAATACACATATACATACAGTGGAATGACTCATGACAAGTGGTGAAGAAAGTCATGTTGTGAATAGTGACCTGAAGTGTAGAATACACATGTACATACAGTGGAATGACTCATGACAAGTGGTGAAGAAAGTCATGTTGTGAATAGTGACCTGAAGTGTAGAATACACATGTACATACAGTGGAATGACTCATGACAAGTGGTGAAGAAAGTCATGTTGTGAATAGTGGCCTGAAGTGAAATATAGAATACACGTTAATAAAGAATGAAATATGTTACATTTGAACTTTACTGATATACAGCCATTCTTAACCATAATACATTTTCTGTTACCCTGATTTTATTTCATTAAAAATATTTTCCACTGAAGATTTACTTTGATGTTAGATTGTAAACAGACAATTGTAGATTACGTGTGGTTTAAGATTCTAAAAAAAATACTACCAAAGAGTCAAGTTCACACTAAATATGGAAAGAAGGCATTGCCACAGTGAAGATTCATTTGGATGCAAGAAAGACAGTTTCTTTGTAAATTGTGTTTGTACATTTTGTCTTTTTCATTTGTTTTGTTTCTGTAAATGTGTGTAACTATGTTGTGTTCTCCAACACCAGTGTTGTAACTATAGTTCGTAATTATTACTTGATATAGCATTAAATATGCTATTGTGTAGTTTGTTGATTTTCTGCTGAGTTTCTTCTTGGATTCTACTAAAAGCAACCAAATAACAAAGTATACATCATGTGATTGTGTAGTAGTACAAAGTGTATTTATTGTCCTGTAGGTGTACTAGTTTGTAGCGTTTTTCATAATATTAATCTTTCAGTATCTAGATTGTAGTTTTCAAAGTCTCATCACAACAAAACAACTAAGCATGAAAGTTTTCACAAATAGCCAGTAATCACTAGTTGATGTGTGTAGAGTTACACAGTAATCACCAGAAGTCTATCGTCTGTTTTATTGTATTATACTGGAATACTGTATAAAAGACAGAAGTCTATCGTCTGTTTTATTGTATTCTACTGTAATACTCTACAGCAGATAGATGTCTGTCGTCTGTTTTATTGCCCTTTATTGTAATACTCTACAGTTGACAGAGGTCTGTCGTCTGTTTTATTGTCTTGTACTGGAATATTTTACAGTAGACAGACGTCTATCGTATGTTTTATTGTCTATTGCTGTAATACTCTATAGGAGACAGAGGTCTGCCGTCTGTTTTATTGCCCTTTACTGTAATACTCTACAGTTGACAGAGGTCTGTCGTCTGATTTATTGTCTTCTACTGGAATACTCTACAGTTTACAGAGGTCTGTCGTCTGTTTTATTGCCCTTTACTGTAATAGTCTACATTAGACAGAGGTCTGTCGTCTTTTTATTGTCTTCTACTGGAATACTCTATAGTAGATAGAGGTGTGTCGTCTTTTTTTATTGTCCTCACTGAGAAAAAAGATGGCGACTCCAAATATAGAGAGCGACAAGTGAATGACGTGTAACAAAATGTCCATTTTAATAAGCACACTGCTTTATAAACGTGCTTCTCCTCTTAATATATTTTTGTCACTTTGAACTTTTTTTAAACCTTTTCTGAATGTGCTGGTAGGAATATAAAACACACGCATATAGTAATTATATAAAATAGTGTTATACAGTATTAGCCACCTAGTGTTTAATATGTAATGCACCAAATTGCTTTTAATAATATTATGATAGTCTAATTAATTAGAAGCTAGTCCACCGGATTCTTGTTATGTATGTATAGACTATCTTCCACTCTGTAATATTTTTAAATTTTGCACCGAAGTGTGAAAGTTATTTTCTCTAGTTTTTCGTTCGTATTATAAGAGTGTACGAGGGCTGTTCAAAAAAATACGCGGACTGACGTCATAAAACAAAATGTACTTTATTTAGAAGTTACAGTTCTGGGACCCCTTCAAGGTACTCTCCTCCCCAACGCACACACTTATCCCAACGGTGTTTCCACTTGTTGAAACAGTCCTGGTACGCTTCTTTTGTAATGTCCTCCAGCTCCTTCGCCGCATTTGCCTTAATCTCGGGAATCGTCTCAAATCTTCCGTTCAAGGGTCTTTTGAGTTTGGGGAACAAGAAAACATCGCAAGGAGCAAGGTCAGGTGAGTAGGGTGGGTGGGGAAGAACAGTGATCGAGTGTTTGGCCAAAAACGCACGAGTTCTGAGGCACAAATTTCGCAGCAACGCGGTGCATCTTCAGTTTTTCGGTCAAAATCTCGTAACAAGATCCAACTGATATCCCAAACTCTTCAGCAAGCTCCCTAACAGACAGACGTCGATTTGCCCGCACCAGGGTGTTGATTTTGTCGACGTGTGGGTCGTCAGTTGACGTGGAAGGACGTCCATGACGCTCATCATCTTCAATGGACTGTCGACCATCCTCAAAACGTTCATGCCACTTGAAACATGCCGTACGCTTCATAGCAACATCACCGTAAGCCGTGTTAAGCATAGCAAAAGTTTCAGTCGCAGATTTTCCAAGTTTAACACAAGATTTCACAGCAAGTCGTTGCTCCTTCAAGTCATTCATTCTGAAATCCGCCAAACGAAAAAATCGCACTTCACTTAAAACCGCGTAGCTAATACACAAATGAAGATATCTGCAATCGGGTAATGGCGTCGTAATCAGCTGATCTGTGCGAACCTAGCGACACCAAGCGGATTTTACTGGAACCAACTGGAGCCGCGCAATTCAAACAGTCCGCGTATTTTTTGAACAGGCCTCGTAAGATTCCTACAACTTGCTAATTTAGTGTGGGAAGGATATGAAGTACAAGTGGAAGATTTAGTAATATCGGTATACCTCTGAAATTATACTTTTGCAACCAGTGGAATGTTTAGGTTAAAATGAATATATTTTTGTGCTTTAAACGGTAATAAAAATAATAACGAGTATAATTCTTCTATATAATGCCGTTGGAAGTCCTTCCCGTCGATAAAGAGAAAAATAAATCGTACAAAGTTAACGATCTTTGGAAAATGAATACAAATTATAAAAACATAGGTGGCACTCCTTCAAGGTAACACTTGCAAGTTTGGTAATAACCTATAAAGATATTTAATTCTTTATCATAAACTTGTATGAAAACGTGCTTATTGGATATTCGTTCATCTGAAATTTTTAGCAACTGTATTACTTTATTGTAGCTAAACTCTGAAGTGAGAACTTGTTAATATTGCTTTAAAAATTATTATTTGAATGTTAACTGCTTAATTGTCGTCTCATGCTAGGATTGTCACTCTTTAAGAGTTAGATAGTGTGTGTTCAACTCGTGTGACACGTACTCCAACTCGTAATGTTTGACTGTTATTTGTTACATTCTTGTATGTTAAGTGTTCAAATCAATTTCGAGAGCATGGTTGTTTGTATTCTTCGTCCAAGGTAGTTCTTAGTTGACTGATGATGTATTCGTCCACCAAGATGGTTATTAGTTGACTGTGATGATGTATTTTTCTTTCAAAATTGTTCTTAGTTGGCCATGATCGTGTATTCTTCTTTAAGATGGTTCTTAGTTGGTTGTGATGATGTATTATTCCTTCAAGATGGTTCTCAATTGACCGTAATAATGTATTCTTCCTTCAAGATGGTTCTTAGTTGGCTGTGATGATGTATTCTTCCTTCAAGATGGTTCTTAGTTGGCCGTGATCATATATTCTTCTTTCAAGATGGTTCTTAGTTGGCCGTGATCATATATTCTTCTTTCAAGATGGTTCTTAGTTGGCCGTGATCATATATTCTTCCTTCAAGGCGATTCTTAGTGGGCTGTGATGATGTATTCTTCCTCCAAGATGGTTCTTAATTGGCCATAATAATGTATTATTCTTTCAAGATGATTCTTAGTTAGCCGTGATGATGTATTCTTTCTTCAGTATGTCCAGAAGATCTTAGTTGTCCGTGACACAAATTGACACAATTTTTTTTTTTCTGTTTTCTTAAATTTGTAAATCCCTGCAATATCCGTCGTCACTATTTTTGTTTTTGCTCACAGAGTCTATAGTGTTTTTTTTTTTTTTTTTTCATTATTTAGATATTTTAACTGTGGGAGACGTCCCGTGTAACAACTGAAGGAATCGTGAATTTCATGTTTCCATAGCTAGTGTAGAATACATATTGATTGAGGTGCATTCACCTGATATTTTTCTAAATTTTCATCCAGTTTCAGCATGTAATTAATTAAACTCATGTTGATCAGATGCCACAAGATAGTAAACAGGTGTTAACCATTTTACACAGGGAAAACTGATGCTCCTAAAAATCAAGCTAGCGTGTACGTGTTTCCTTATGGACTTCATAGAAGATAGTATTTTCAAACAGACAATACAAATACTTATTATAAAGGCTTAGCTTAAGGCTACGTGTAAACTACTGATAAAAAATAAGTAGCCAGTACACTTACAGGATGCCAATGTTTTGTCGTGTTATACAAGTCGGATATTTCTAGGTTGTTTTTGTTTTTTTGAAAATTTTAGCTTTTCTTAATATAACAACAAAGGTAGAAGAACTGCCCCCGCTGTTTGGAGCGTGGGAGCACGCTAGATGGGAACCCATAGCGCTGTGATAAAGCGGATATGAAGGGATCCCGATGACAAAAGTTATGGGGTGGTGCGACACGTTCTGTGCTATGTCTATGATCCCACCTGCTGAAGTATATTTATTGGTAATATATACAGTGTTAAGCAGAGTAAATCGAGAGTAATTTGTAGCTAGAATGTTCTTAGCTTAGTTACAATTAACGAAAGTTCAGGTTCTTTGAGTGCTTTCTTGGTTTCTGTAGTTACAAAAAAATAATTCTAGCACAGATAGCTCTCGAGTAGCTTTGTGCGAAATTAAAAAAAACAACAAAAAATACAGATTTTTGTCCACCTTTTCTAATTTGCCTTTTGACACACATTGTCGACAGATGCCACTTTACGAAAATAGTTTAAAAATTTTTATCAATTATGCGAGTAAAGTTCTTTCTACCAAATATGCTGGTTGGGAACCACTGTTCTAATAGCAAAGCCGCATTGGACTTTCTGCTGTGTGGAAGGAAAGAAATCGAGCTCCTGATTTAAACGTTGTAATTCCAAGACTTACTGCTGTCCCTAGAGGGAAGGCAGCTAGTCATCATCACCCACCGCCAACTCTTGAGCTACTCTTTCACCAACGAATAATGGGACTAGCCGTCACCTTATAGCGCCCCCACGGCTGAAAGAGCGAGCATGTTTGGTGTAACGGGGATTCGACCCCGCGACCCTCAGATTACGAGTCGAGTGCTTCAATCATCTGGCCATACCGTGTCGAGGGGACACTTATTTACTGTGTTAATTGTGACCATTAAATTCAAAATAGAAATTCTGAATGAATGTACGAATTTTCTTTCACGGAGAAGTTGGTTCTCTATTATTGATGTGCGAATTTTTAAAACCAATACTTCCTGTAGGTTTCACAATAAAACTAACTTCCGTCTCTATTTAAATAAAAAAAATATCAAAATGAAAACACAATCATACATTAGAAAAGGGTCACAAGTCAAAACTTTTAGTGTTAAAAGATTTCGGATCAGAAGCGAGAACATTAAATCTCACGCTTCGAGGTAGCTAGGGCACTCGACTCGTAATCTGAGGGTCGATGGTTCGAATTTCTGTCACACCAAACATGCTCGCCTTTTCAGCCGTGGGGGGTTATAATGTTACAGTCAATCCCACTATTCGTTGGTACAAGAGTACCCCAAGATGTGGCGGTGGGTGGTGATAACTAGCTGCCTTCCCTCTAGTCTTATACTGCTAAATTAGGGACGCCTAGCGCAGATAGGCCTCGTGTAACTTTGCGCGAAATTCAAAACAAATTAAGTGTCCCTCTTAAATTCAGTTACCTTCTGTCGCCTATAGCCTTGTCGAAATAGAAAAACCACATTGAGTTTCAACCTAATTCGTATTTCATAGCGAATTACGAAAAGTTTTGGAAATCTTAATTAATCAGGAATTGCAGTTTTGTGCCATCCTAATAAATTGAAAAGGTTATTAAGAACGTCATCTTCCTGTGTTCCGAGTTGCCAGAAGCAGTCGGGAAGATTCGGAACGCTCCCAGTAACAAAACACATCCACGCTCGGGTCTGTCAGACTATGGCCAAATGTTGACTGCTCCGAGTTACTCGGCCAAACATATAAACTGAACTGTTGTATGATGAATGTTCTGAACCCAGCCTAGTAAGTATAGTGACAATTGTATAATCGTTTCTCACAATAAAACATTTGTCCTTTATTTCTCATTTGGTAAAACAGTTAAATTCTATCTGGTACATTGTTTATTACTTGTGTTATATTAAAACATTTCTGAGTAAGAAAATCGGAAAATTACATGAAAGAAACTGACATAAAGACGTGGTAGAAAGGAACAACGTAGGTAGTGTGTCGTCACTGAACACTGATTTCTTATGGTAAGTGTATAACAGCCCTTTCGGACGCAAAATAGTCATACACTCAAATCATAAAGACCTGTTGAGATTGGGGGATTTAAAATCTTCAAGACGGCTATATCTCTTTTACTTAATGACATTATAAAAACAAATATAGATCAGAGGTGAAAATCACTATCACATCCAAGACAGTAACACAACGTAATAAAGAAGGATCTAGAAAGAAAGCATGGGCTTGCTAAGGCAAAGGCGTTAATCATACCTCCTGTTCAATCATCGCATACTTCACACAGCTGTTGAATAAAAAATCATTCACGCTATTCCTTATGAAGAAATACCGGGCGAGTCAGAAGACACAGTACCTATGGATTTCTGTGCGATCGAACTGTTGAAATGGGCTCTAGGAAACCGCTGTTTTCGTATGCTAGATGGATTATAAAAATCAAGCAAAAAGGAGAGGTGTAATTTTGTCATGAAACCCCGAAGAAGCATCTAGCAAAGGAAATCGTGCCGCAGGGCTATTGACAAGATACACGATAGTCAGATAGAATACGACTGAATGAAGCGAAAGTAACTAAAATGATATGGTGAGGCTTCAAAATGTTTCACTATAATGTATTCGACTCTTTGTATTCATTCTACACACAATCATTTTCAGTTTATCACAGACAATTAATTCTTATCTGATCTAGAGGATTACCCTCAAATTTTGTTGTACATTGTACACAGCTTATTGGTTAAATGTTAACCGGTACCCAGTTTCACATTTAAATTATATCTAATTTCAACTGAATATCAGACGAAATTTACATCCATTTGATACCAGTTTAATCTTTATATATATATATAAAAAATTATATTATACGTGACACAATTTAACCTTTATGTGTACATATATATAACACATGACACCGTTTAACTTTTATGTAACTATATTTATTTAAAGTATGAGATTCCGTGTGGTACTGATTTCAGCGGTTTGTTAATTGACTTTGACTTTCTATTTCCACTCTGATGGGGATTTTTTATGCTTGATAAACAATTTTCTTTGACGCACAGGAAAAGAATTATTTTTGCATGTCATAATTTCAATCATATTTAAGTAACCGTCAACTTAACAAAAGAATATGTAAATTTATAAATAGATAAAACTTTAACGACCTTTGTAAAGTCACCACTAAAATATTTTAAAAATACTGACACTTCATTCCTCAAATATATTTGCCGTCAGATCATATTTTGTGTTATAAAAGGAAATAATCGTTTTTCTGACGCTTTGACACAATCTTTATTTGTGTTATTAACAACAAACAGATCACGTCTCAAAGGAGAGGTTGAATCTTTTATACTAGCACTTGGAATAGGCTATTTTTTAAAAGTTATAAATGAATATTTTATTTAAAAATCAGCTCTTGAAGGCCAACTATGATACATGCAATTGCCTTATGACCTTTTCGTTCTCTGTTAATCATACGTCTATTAACTGTAAATATTTTTATTAAATGTAAACAACAACAAACAAACTAAGAATTGACGTGTTTGCTTGAGGAAACAAATAAATACAATCAAATAAACTTATAACTGCAAAATGTAGTGTAGCTTGATAACTTAACTATTAGTTCTATTTTCATCAATTTTTGTATAAAGTATGAAAACGTTGAATACCGACGAGATTATTTAGTTCCTCAAGTCCGGCGATAAATAAATAAAATATTCACGTGTTCTTCTGCGAGAAGCAGTAAATGTGAACTACGAGGTCTGTTCAAAAAATACGCGGACTGTTTGAATTGCGCGGCTCCAGTTAGTTCCAGTGAAATCCGCTTGGTGTCGCTAGGTTTGCACAGATCAGCTGATTACGACGCCATTTCCCGATTGCAGATATCTTCATTTGTGTATTAGCTACGCGGTTTTAAGTGAAATGCGATTTTTTCGTTTTGCGGATTTCAGAATGAATGACCTGAAGGAGCAACGATTTGCTGTGAAATTTTGTGTTAAACTTGGAAAATCTGCGACTGAAACTTTTGCTATGCTTAACACGGTTTACGGTGATGTTGCTATGAAGCGTACGGCATGTTTCAAGTGGCATGAACGTTTTGAGGATGGTCGACAGTCCATTGAAGATGATGAGCGTCATGGACGTCCTTCCACGTCAACTGACGACCCACACGTCGACAAAATCAACACCCTGGTGCGGGCAAATCGACGTCTGTCTGTTAGGGAGCTTGCTGAAGAGTTTGGGATATCAGTTGGATCTTGTTACGAGATTTTGACCGAAAAACTGAAGATGCACCGCGTTGCTGCGAAATTTGTGCCTCAGAACTCGTGCGTTTTTGGCCAAACACTCGATCACTGTTCTTCACCACCCACCCACCCACCCTACTCACCTGACCTTGCTCATTGCGATTTTTTCTTGTTCCCCAAACTCAAAAGACCCTTGAAAGAAAGAAGATTTGAGACGATTCCCGAGATTAAGGCAAATGCGACGAAGGAGCTGGAGGACATTACAAAAGAAGCGTACCAGGACTGTTTCAACAAGTGGAAACACCGTTGGGATAAGTGTGTGCGTCGGGGAGGAGAGTACTTTGAAGGGGTCCCAGACCTGTAACTTCTAAATGAAGTAAATTTTGTTTTATGACGTCAGTCCGTGTTTTTTTGAACAGCCCTCGTATTTCAAAATTCTAGCTTTAATAAGATGGAATGGCAATCAGAAACACAGTGTAAAATTTATATGATTCCTCCATAGACACATGGTAATGTACTTTAACCTAATTTACACATGCGCCGCGTAGTGGAAGAGAGTGGAAGTAAAACAGCTTCTCGTGATTTGATGGTTGTGCACACGCGGAATGCATTACACAATTCAGTACGAATGAGGAACATACGCAGAATTAAACATTAGTATAATTTGTTTTCACAGACTCCACATATTCATATTCTTTAAATGTTGTTTGTGGGTTTTGAAAATACAAGTAAGTTTTCTGGATGTAGTTTAAAATGTACACATTCTTAAAACGTAAAGGGCAGTTCAAAGTTTGTCCAGTTTCTAGAAAAAACGAACTTATTCCACACAACTGTTACAATCGATAAAAAGATAATAACGAAAATGTGATCGCTTCCCGAGGTTGAAATGTTCCTTATATTTCTTAATTTAATGTAACCTAAAATAAAATAATTTTATAACATTGTCCGACGTTAAAAAATCTCTAAAATGTAAATATTAATCAGGCCAAAGTTTTAAGCAAAATATCTGTTAAAGCTACATTTTAAGTACTTATTTCTTCCTAGTCAGAAATAAGAACAATCACAGACCTTTTGTGGTCCGTTTGCAAAGTGTTTTTAAATCTAACGAGTAGTTGTTACATAACTACTAAGTATTATTTGAAATGATATAACACCTGGTTGATATATAATTATTTGTTACGTAGCTACTAAGTATTATTTAATATGCTATAACACCTGGTTATTACGTAGCTACTAAGTATTATTTAATATGCTATGATACCTGGTTGAACGATACCACTAAGTATTATTTCACATGTTATAATACCTAGCTGTTATGTGACTACTAAGCATTATTTGACATGTTATAATACCTAGTTGTTGTGTAGCTACTAACTATTATTTGGCATATTATAATACCTGGGTGTTACGTAACCACCAAGTATTATTTGACATGTTATAATACTTGATTGTTACGTAGTTACTAAGCATTATTTAAAATGTTATAATACCTTGTTGTTACGTAGATATTAAGTATTATTTAAAATGTTATAATACCTTGTTGTTACGTAACTACTAAGTATTTTTTTGACATGTGAAAATACCTGGTTGTTACGTGACTACTAAGTATTATTTGACATGTTATAATAACTGGTTGTTACGTAGTTACTAAGTATTATTTGACATGCTTTTACACCTGGTTTGTACGTAACCACTAAATATTATTTGACATGTTATAATAACTGGTTGTTACGTAGTTACTAAGTATTATTTGACATGCTTTTACACCTGGTTTGTACGTAACCACTAAATATTATTTGACATGTTATAACACCTGGTTGATATGCAGCTACTAATTATTATTTGACATATTATAATACCTTGTTGTTGCGTACCTACTAATTATTATTTGACATGTCATAATACCTGGTTGTTGCGTAGCTACTAAGTATTATTTAACATGTTATAATACCTGGCTGTTATGTGAGTACTGAGTATTATTTGACATATTATAATACCTTGTTGTTGCGTACCTACTAATTATTATTTGACATGTCATAATACCTGGTTGTTGCGTAGCTACTAAGTATTATTTAACATGTTATAATACCTGGCTGTTATATGAGTACTAAGTATTATTTGGCATGCTATAATAACTGGTTGTTACGTAACCACTATGTATTATTTGACATGTTATAATACCTGGTTGTTGTGTGACTACTAAGTATTATTTGATATATTATAATAACTGGTTGTTACGTAGTTACTAAGCATTATTTGACATGCTATAATATCCTGGTTGTTGCGTAGCTATTAAGTATTATTTGACATGTTATAGTACCTGGTTGTTATGCAGCTACTAATTATTATTTGACATGCTTTTATACCTAGTTGTTACGTAAGAACTGAGTATTATTTGACATACTTCTGGAAAAAGAAAATTCGAGACTCTTGATGTACAACGAGTACTTTTATATTTTCTTTTTTGGTGCAGTCCAGGTTTGTAGTTATTTGATAAGTTAAAAGGTTACGCACATGCGCATTTATTCCAGGAGTAAAACTACATTTTAGTTTACTTATTATATTTGCATTACTTATTTTTACGAATTTGTAAAGACAACAATCTCTGGTCTTTAATAAAAGCAAACGGCCGTGAACATTGTTCTCGAGTCTTCGTTTTTCAAACCCCTACAAAAGTAAGCTAACAAAGCAGAAACTACGACGTCTATGTTTGTTACATCAAAAGCTGAAGAAAATCATGTTGCAGTACTATATTTAACAGAAATGGCTCTAGGGACCGGAATAAATTTAGTAATGACAGCATTCTGCGAAAAAAGGCTTCAGAACATAAATGAAAATATTTTATTTTTAATGAAACGACGTTATTGCCAACTCAAAGTACCCAAACGACTTTTTGTTACCATGGAAACAAAAAGAAAAATTTGTGAAAATGGCATTTATGAAAGCGCGCGGATGATTTGTGTAAGATTTCCATATTTAACTTTGTCAATAAAACGATAGAGTTTTTTTGTATAGAAAACATAAAGAATTTTTTTTAAAGTTCTGAGGTATGTGAAACATTTTTAAGGATTTCATTTATATATTTATTAAATTCGGAATGTTTTGATTCAAATACTTTTTTGACTGACATGGCCAGGTGGTTAGGGAGCTCGACTCGCAATCTGTGGGTCGCGGGTTCGAATCCCAATCACACCAAATATCCTCGCCCTTTCAGCCGTGGAGGCGTTATAATGTGACGATCAATCCCATTATTCGTTGATAAAAGAGTAGTTGGCGGTGGGTGGTGATGAATAGTTGTTTTCTCTCTAGTCTTACACCGCTTTTATGTGTGGGCCCGACATGGCCAAGCGTGTTAAGGCGTTCGACTCGTAATCCGATGGTCACGGGTTCGAATCCTGGTCCCACCAAACATGCTCGCCCTTTTAGGCGTGGGGGCGTTATAATGTTACGATCAATCCCACTATTCGTTGATAAAAGAGAAGCCCAAGAGTTGGCGATGGGTGGTGATGACTAGCTGCCTTTTCTCTAGTCTCACACTGCCTCATTAAGGACAGCTAGCGCAGATAGCCCTCGTGTAGCTTTGCGCGAAATTCAAAATAAAACAAACCAATCAAATATGTTTGGAAATATTAACGATAGAAGTTACACTGTTAGGGAAAGTTCACCTTACACGCAATTTAGATAGTGCTGTACGTAGATAGCTCTTCTGACGCTTTGCGAGAATATTCATAGCAAAAAATTAGCCCGCGAATTTCAAAGTAAACTTGATAATATGTATCCTTTGTTTGTTTCAAGTTAAGCACAAAGCTAAACAATGAGTTATCTCTACTCTGATGTTTACGCGTGTCCACAAACATACCGTAATGCCACTGTGGACCAATATGTATATCGGGTATTTCTAAACGCTTGCATTAAGCAAAACCGCCATTAAACATATTGGATTACGTTGTTCTACAGACGAATGACTACATTATTTTAAATCAGCGAGTCTCGTGGCAACAGCAGTTATACAAAGTCGCAGTGGAATAGATTGTATCAGAACCGTATTTTAATATATGTGGCATTATATAAATAGTATGATGCCACCGAAAATTAATGAATTTTAAAAAGGGTATCTACAATTCTTTTTACGACTCAATACATTCATTCATCGAATCATAAAGCTATTTTCGGTAAGAGGATTTAGATTGTCCAAAACGCGAATATTCCTTATATGTAATAATATTGGAGAATAAATAAATATAGACCAATTTAGGAAATCAGAACCATCCAGAAAGAGACTGGTAATAAGTCGTATCTTAGCAATCGTAAATAAAATGTGGAGTCCTCTAGCAAGTGGGAATCCATAAGTAAAAAGACCATTGGCAACATGATCAAGAGGAATTTCCGTGTGTAAAAATGAAACAAATTACATGTACACAAGCTACCTTCACGATATATTCATTCAAATGGCTCATTACTAAAGTAGTTGGAGAAGAGAACAAGTATTACTGTTATAGGACGACAGCCAAGTGTGTGATTTCCGTATAATCGGATTGTTGAAACGAGCTCTGTCGTCCTCATACATTAAATGGATTACGGAAAGGCAGTGGGAAAGAATAGGATGTTTCGGACATGAGAACATAGAGACAGAGCATTTTGTAATGTCAACTTACACTGCAGGATTATTGTCAAGATGCTCTGTCTTTTCAAAGATCATGACATAATCTGGTTGTACTAGCACTTGAAGGTCGTTTTAATATTAGGCTGTGAAAAAGTTAGTTTACGTAAATACCCTACACTCCTATCATGACTAAAGGTACCGATAAAACTCTTGTATTATCCACAGATACTCTCTAGCTACCAAAAGCGATCTGTTCCCCTTAAAAAAATCTCGTTAAAACACCCATCTGTGATACATGAGCATGTGTGTGTTGCTAGTTTCTAAGTGAAGTTATAAACACAGTTTCAGACATGGTGCTCAGGTATTACAGAAGACAAGAAATACAAGATGTGATATCACATTCAGGTCAGAGAGCCTGAAGAACAATTCTTATACTCCTATCATGCTTTGGTTGGGTGTATCAACAACGAGGAAGGCTCGGCATGGCCAGGTGGTTAGGGCGCTTGACTCGCAATCCGAGAGTCAAGGGTTCGAATCCCAGTCACACCAAACATGCTCGCCCTTTCAGTCGTGGGGGCGTTATAATGTTACGGTCAATCCGACTATTCGTTGGTAAAAGAGTAGCCCAAGAGTTGGCGGTTGATGGTGATGCCTAGCTGTCTTTTCTCTAATCTTACACCGCTTTTATGTGTGGGCCCGGCATGGCCAAGCGTGTTAAGGCGTTCGACTCGTAATCCGAGGATCAAGAGTTCGAATCCTGGTCGCACTAAACATGCTCGCCCTTTCAGTCGTGGGGGCGCTATAATGTTACTTTCAATCCCACTATTCGTTGGTAAATGAGTAGCCCAAGAGTTGGCGGTGGGTGATGATGACTAGCTGCCTTCCCTCTAGTCTTACACTGCTAAATTAGGAGCGGTTAGTGCAGATAGCCCTCGAGTAGCTTTGAGCGAAATTTAAAAACAACAACAACAACAACAGCTTTTATGTGAAATTCACACGACATTCTGAGTTGCTGTTGGTTAAAAAACAGATTTAGTCATTTACAAGTCCTATTAATCAGTCACCAGACATTCTTGCGATTTATACATAACGTACTTGAAGCAAATATATTCTTTAATTATAAAACAAACAGATTATTACGTTTGTCAGCCTATATAAATACTTTCTCAATTTATAAACAAACAAATCAAAATCATCTCGTTTGTCAAATACAAGGGTATTTTTAAGTTATAAACAATAAGCCAAAAGCAGAAGGTTGTAGAAGTAAAGATTTTCTCAGATTAATAAACAGAAACAAGAAAACAATAATATACATTAAAGATATTACATTTGTGAGAATGCATGAAAAAAATGCTTTTCTCACTATGAAGAAACAAGAAAATCATTCTCTTTTTCATCTAAACATTTCATAAAATAGATTTTTTGGACATTATTCATAAGTCATTAAAAAATGTTTGTAACAAGTTAACTTTAAAGTAAAGTTAGATAACGAGAAAACCGTAGTTTAAAATGACTGAATAGTTTTTTTGTCATAATCGAAACTTGCTTTTAAGTACCAGATGGCTCTAGAACGAAGAACGTGGGCCGGTAATAGGCCTAGGGTTTTGCGAAAGAGTGAAATTTATAATGAGTTTTTGATTTAAATTCTTCTGTCTAGTTAATAACTATCTCGTTATTATTAGAGCAGAACCGGTTGTGTAGTTTACACAAGGCGAGGCCAAAGGGAGATTTATTGACAGATAATGTTGAATAGTGTTTACAGCAAAGAGCTGTAAACAATCGATACATTTTTACGCTACTTAACGTGGCATACAAACTAAATATCAAACTATACTAAGTCCTCAACAATCTAGACTCACAATCACAGTCTCGTGCATACTATTGGCTTACTAAATCCTCGACCTCAGTATTAAAAAAATGTCTTCACAATCACGTACAAACTTTTGTCTTCTTACGTCTTACTAATGCTCTAATAATAGCATTGAAACAAACCGCCGTATCAACTCACAAACTACTTACAAACTAGTTATGCCTCATGAAATATACTGAAACAAGCCGTACTTGTACTCAAGGTATTCTTACTTTTACCTTTGGTTGTATTACTAAAGTCTAACACCAGTATTGAAAAATCAGAGAGATGTACTCAAGGTATTCTTACTTTTACCTTTGGTTGTATTACTAAAGTCTAACACCAGTATTGCAAAATCAGAGAGCTGTACTCAAGGTATTCTTACATTTACCTTTGGTTGTATTACTAAAGTCTAACACCAGTATTGAAAAATCAGAGAGCTGTACTCAAGGTATTCTTACATTTACCTTTGACTATTTTACTAAGATCTCAACATCTGGTTATCAGGTTGTAAATAATGCTTGGTTATCCATGGTTGTTGATAAACTAGTGTGTGATTATTTTTACTCTTTCAAGATGCCTGAGTTAATGTGGAATTAATTGTAAATTATTTTACCTTTAGAGATTAGGAGAATGTTAAGTAAAGTTGTAGATGTGATCAAGTTGTTTCGTTAGCGGGTTTCATAGTTAAACATGTGACTGTATAGTGGATAAGTTTGTTTTTATTTTGAAAGAACAATATTTTTTTTTATGTTTTTTTGTTAGGGAAACAAACCAGTAAAAGACAGTGATGTGAGAGGAATATCGTTATATAACTGTTCCAAACAACAGACAAACTCGAACGTTTCTCAAAATTGAGAGCATCTAGTCACGCGAAGTTGAAACTACACATTTCGAAATAGACTAACAAATTTTCAGACAGCTACAGTCTGATGTCGAAACTAGTAAGTAGAGACACTAATGTGCTATAGTATCGTCTCCTCAAACCAATTTAATCATAGGCTGTCCATATATAGTTATTACCCGCTAACAAGTTCTCTTAAATACTATTTCACCAAACATAAAACTAAAAAAGAACTTATATATAGTATAAAAACATTATTACGTTGCTATAAACACCTTCACGATTAATGAGTTATCCTTATTTCAGTATTTAAACGATATTGAATCGTTAAATTGAATCGATAATCAGTAATCAACACCAATAAGTTGTAGCTTTACACATTGCTCGATTTGTTTTCACAAAAGGTCTTTTATTCTCACGAGCTCGAAACTCGAATTTATTGTAATAGCAACTGAAGTGCCATCTAGAAAGACACACACGTCTTTGATATTTTAAATTTCAATACAATCATACTAAACATTAAAGATTTAACTTGAACACAATTTTAGAGGTTTAATATATTGGACTGAAAAATTAGCAAAATATTGTTTTATCGTGGGATATACTTCAAAGAAAGTTGAATGAAATACAAGAACGGAAGCGTTGCTTCAAAGAAGAAACTAACAAAAGTGACCATGTACAATATACAGTTAAAAAGAACTGAACTATACAAGTCTAGCATCGTTCTTCATACTAATCTACACAGATAAACCTGAAGTCCTGTATCCTACTATATAGTTTAAAGCATCGTTATTTAAAATATGTAACCATTTCGTACAAAAATTACCAAAATAAATATAATAATATATATAGAAACTTTTTTAGTGTGTGAACATAAAGAGAATTAAACCGAACAACATAAAATCTTGAAACCTATATAGCAACAGAGTTTATAAAATAACAGTAAATCTAGCTTCGCAACGTTATATTATTAAAACCACTGAATTGATGCAAGTTTCAGGTTTTATAGTTCTGGAACTTAGAGTGTAATCCATTCGGTGGCCAGACAGCTTTAAACCAGAAACAAAACAAGTTTTTACAAAAGTGACGAAAATAGTCACTATAAAGCAATCGTAGTGTATTGATTCTGTTAGAACGAAACTTGATAGTCTGAGAAATCAACGAATGTGTTCATTATCTGAGGTGTTCCGTTCTTTATTTCACTGTTTGTGCAAAACTACACAAAGTTTATTCGCTTAGCTACCACTAATATTTAGATAAACTATAGGGAAAGAAGATAGATAGTAGCATCCGCCGCCTATTCTTAGGGTATTTGAACAGACCCCAAGATTCGACTCTTCCTCTTCTTGCATACTCACAGCCCCAAAGTGCGAACTGCGCTTTTGCCACAACGTGTTACGACTCTTAGGTTCACAGTTCGACTCGGTTGTCGTTAGGCCACGCCTCCACACTGAACGTTTTGCCCACGTGGAGAATTTTTCTGATCTGCTACTACGGCTCCTATTGGTCACGGTTTAGCTTTTTTTTGTTAATTAATTTAACTGTGATTAGATCATTTGTATTCTGTGAAGTAAGAACGTTTATTTCTGGCACTACATCAACAGAGGCCAACTGTATCTTCCCAGCTGTGGTCTCCGTTTTTGTTTTCTTTTCCCAAATGTCCAAGGATTATATTAGAATATATAAATTTGGGCTATTCTTTACAAAAGTATTCGCATAAGTATAGGAAAAAAACACAAAACAACAAACAGTAGGGATTATTTCATTATAATAACTCCATACAATATATTGTTTTTTTATTTTTCCCTGACTGAAATTATGACAGATAGACGTTTATCAATCAGAGAACTCGATACAATGTTGTACATTATGTCAATTAGATCTTGACGTGTTAGCAATATAGATAATGCTGTACTTTATGTTACGTAGGTTATGACCTATCAATGTGATATATATACATGTTGTTATATTTAGTAGGAATAATATACGAAGCAAAAGATTGTTTTCTAGTGTACGTTCAAAGCAACAACTTTCCACGTTAGTTTCTGATTAGAACAACGATGTTACACAGGAGGTGATCTATCTAACTTCTCATTATTAAAACATTGTCAGCTGTACTTGCTAATTCCGATTTACACTATACGTATTTTTTATTTATATTCAACGACAGTAATGTTACGTTCTACGAGTCGTACACGTATTTCATAGCTGTTACCAAGTAACATGTTAAATTGTGTTAGCTTTCTACATAGTATTATGCCAGAACATTCAGAAGCATGTAAGACTATATTATTACATCAGAACGTTTAGAAGCATGTCAGACTATATTATTACATCAAAACATTTAGAATTCTGTGAAACTATATTACCAAATTTCTACTCTCTGTCATTCTTGGTTATTGAAACGCATTTGAAGTTGTTTTAGCAATATAAACGAAATAGAAAAATGCTCATTAACATTTCATTTAACATCATTTATTATCATCAAGTTGTTTGCTTCGGAAATTCATGTAAAGCTATTCCTCCCAAAATTTGATATGAGAGAAAAGTCAGATAGTCAACAGGAACGACAGCTAACATTCGGGCTACTCTATTTGAATAGTGATATTTGACCATCACTCTTATAACTCGCCTACGGCCATAAAAATATGGAACCCATTTTTATGTTACCAGGACGAAAACTTTCACACCACACCTGGCCGAAAGAACTTAAGAGACTATTGTCTGGACCAATTGGATATTAAACTGATTTTTTAAGAGACTATTGTCTAGACCAATTGGATATTAAACTGATTTTTTAAGGGACTATTGTCTAGACCAATTGGATATTAAACTGATTTTTTAAGAGACTATTGTCTAGACCAATTGGATATTAAACTGATTTTTTAAGAGACTATTGTCTAGACCAATTGGATATTAAACTGATTTTTTAAGAGACTATTGTCTAGACCAATTGGATATTAAACTGATTTTTACCGTTCTCAACTGATTCAGTAATTTTCACGACAGTCTGAAATTTATTTTCTCCATCGCATTCTAGAAAGAATATTTTGATATATACACTTCTGCTCAGCTCGATTTACTAACCTGTTAATGTAGAAAACCACAGTTATTTTAAAGAAATTGCATGGTAAAGATTTTATCGTCATATACTCCAAACAACCTGTATCCCGCTGGTACAACGGTAAGTCTACAGATTTACAACGCTAAAAGCAGGGGTTCGATTCCCCTCAGTGGACTCAGCAAACAGCTCAATATGGTTTTGTCATAAGAACAACACACACACAAACAACCTACGATGTTCAGAAACTAATTCTCTTACACTTAACACTCCATAGAACATCTCTACTTAAGTTCACGTGGATTTACTTACACATATGCTGGATCAGAATAATGATACCAGTTGCTCAGATTAGTTGTGAAAGATGCAATACGAATGGTTTTGTCTATAAATAATTAATATTAGAAACAGATTTATCTGTCAAGTAGAAAGAGCCAGTAACAAACAGAAACACCACAGTTGTAACAAACATTTTTTAAACGAGATTTTCAGAACTTACAAATTTTACAATCCTCAAGTGATAATGTAACAAATAAAAATACAGAAGAAGCGATTTACGTTAAACAAAAGAAATATAATTCTGTAATTTACAAAAACTGGATGTTCACTTGCATTTACATATAATTTGGAGGAAAAAATGATTCTAAATTAAAGATAGTTGGAAGGAACTATTTTAATACAATTTACTCAGTCTCTGTGGAAGACAAAATTTATGTTTGGACTTAATCAAGATGAAAGATAGAATTTTAACTATTTTAATACAATTTACTCAGTCTCTGTGGAAGACAAAATTTATGTTTGGACTTAATCAAGATGAAAGATAGATATAACTGTTGCTTTGGTTTTGAGTTATTTGTGTCTTTATTAGTTTTGACTTTGTGTCACGTTATTTGGGTTTTATTTGTTTGCTAAATACGTATATTATTTTTAATGTAGTAGCTGATATACACCAGAGTGTGAAACAATTATCTAAAGTTACTAATTTCAAAACCTTTTTTCTTTGGAAATATTCCTGTGGTAATTTGCGAGGTTCCATAACTTTGACGGATGCTGTACCCTAATAACATAAGGTTCTCAAACACACACGCACAAAGATGCAAATAAAGATGCACTTAATATTAAAGCTAATCTTAGCCACCTTTTTCTTTATTTATTACACCTAGAAAATATGCGATCGTTGTTATAAGTAGAATAATTCTTAACATTATGCAGTAGGTGGACTCCATCGGTTAATAATGCTACACAAACAGGAGTTTGAGGGTTAATGAATATTTAAATTTCACATATAGAATTTACTAATTAGAAATATTTAGCGCTGTGTATTTACTTTTCTTATATATCGAATGGTTTCTTGACATTAGCAATCTTCTTAATGGAAAATTTTCATCGTACTTTACATTAAAGTAAACCGCCAGTATTATTATCATGGTAAATATTATTTGTCCTCACTCACTTCCTTATCTTGTGACGTAGTAGATTAGGCTAGGTCATTACTAGTAAGTCTGTAGTGTGTGTTTCAGACCAGACTTCATTTCCATTTATATTGCTTTTTACTTTGTAGCTTAATTAATCTCTTAAAAATATAGAATAATATCAAGCAAATTAATGTTATAGGAAGAAGTAAGAGATAGGAAAATAGCTGATTTCTCAGAGCAACTAAATAAATGTAATCCATTTGTTCTGGTAGTGTGAGCGTAACAGGAAATTGCAGTCGATTCTCATACACTTACCTATTGTAATGAACCTGACTGTGTGAAATATGATACTTGGGTTTACATTGTTACTAACACTTAGATGTAATTGTGAACTCTATTCTGGACTGTAGAAGTCGTTTTCAGGGACAGTATCAAACCTAATTACAGTAGTTAGTTACTCATTCTTGGCATAGTGTAAAATATTCGGATATTTGCAGAACAGCATCTATTAAACACGCATATTCTGCTGTGCTTAGCATTTTACGTCTATGACGTTTACGTGGTGTTTTACATCTCCGAATCTAACAACTATGTGAAACTTGGAATAGTGAACACAATGTAAATACAGTTTCCATTAATTTCCATCTTGAAATTCTCCCAAGACTCCGCTAGACCTACAATAGTGTGAGAAGGGACGATAAACTTTGACCTTTCCACGAGCTCTATTACAAAATTACTGAGTACATTATTTACTTGCTGTTAGTCGGGAAACATAAATAACCTCGTCAACTTTAAAGATGTTTTTACGGTTTTCTTTATCTGATAACTCTAGACAGTTGTCTTTAGAAGACAAAAATATAAGAACAAAGTCAGTGACAAGTTTCTAAAATACACCAAATCTACCTTTCAGAGTACTTATTTAACTTTGATTACTTTTTCATCTGTGCTTCAGCTATTTTTTTTTCTGATGCCCCATTCTCTATAGATTGTCTCGACAGTTTTATCAAGAATAAGTGTTGTCCAGGGGTGAAATTTTGCTGGTACCCAAAGGTACTGAGTACAGGAACTGATTTTTTAAGACGTTACGATACCGGGACTTACCTGAACTGTTTATTGTTGTTTGTTTGCACGTACATTTTTTATTTTTCAAAAAACAGGTCCACTTCACCCAGCTGAGTATCTTTACTTTTTCATTTAAGAATTTCACACCTTGGGTTGTTTCTTTCTGGTGTTTAAAAGCATCTGAGGATCTTGTAAGATGTTCCTTAAATTTGAGATCCATTTCTCTCCTAGTTTCGGGCCTGGCATGGCCAGGCAGTTAGGGCGCCCGAATCACAAGTTAAAGGTTCCGGGTTCAAATCCCCGTGACACTAAACATGCTCATCCTTTCAGGCGTAAGGGCGTTATAAAGTGATGGTCAATCCCACTATTTTGTTCGAAATTAAAAAAAGAAGTAAACTCTCCTGGCTTCTTGGATATAAATGTGGTTGTTACTGTATTATTGGATAAATTATTCAATTCAGACGGTTTCTCAGCAAACTACCAGATGTAAATTTAGAGCTTGAAAAACATTCAATTGCATAAACCATAACTATTTAAGATAGTCAAAAGGTTAGGTTTTGGCAGGTGACACATTTTCTTAACAAGTTATAAAAAACGTTTTGATATTTAAAATTATTCTGGGATGACAGTGCCTGAAACAACGCAAACAAGAATATATGGACAACACAACTATGCATATATCATTCAAGTTTAATGTTCCTCTGTCAAATGTACAAAACGATTACGAGTTCGATCAATACGACCGATTACGTAGCGAGATTCGGTAATTGTCTGTAATAATCACAACATTTTTGACTCAGTTTTCTTTGTACAAAGTCATTAACATAATATTACGATAAACAAGCTGCATACAAACAGTCAGAAATATATAACTTCTAACTGAAGTAATATTAAAGTCAAGTATGTACTTTTAGGGTATCATTAATATTGAAAGTCATATATAGATAATCTATGTGTAGTTGTAGCGTCCCTATATTTTTACTTTCAATGGTTTTGGCACTATCATCCCAAAATAATTTTATGTTTATAAAATGTTTTTATCACTTATTTTGTTTCGTTTTTTCTCCTTCTGAAAATTATTATACTGTATGAATATGTATAATAATGTCAAATATAATAAATATGTGTACTAATTTTTTTTACCTCTTTCATTTCATGCATAATATAGAAGGCGGCTGCTTTTAGTATAGTGCACAAACCATTGAGTTGAAGTAACCTTCTGCGCATTTATTATTGATTGGTAATTCTTATTTCGTCTTCTACTTAAGATTTTGAAAGAAGCGCAATATTTCTGTAAAAGATCTAACTTTAAATGATAAGGATAACATCGTTTGCACGAGAATTACGATTTGTTTTTAATTACTACCAGTTGTTTTGACTAAGCGATAATATCGTGCACTGTTCAAGAAACACATATAATGGATTTAAGTTTAACCTGGCGTTAATAAAGTAATTGTAGAGTTATCTCGACTGAAATAAAAAGAATAAAGATGAACAGTTTGGTTTTTGAGCACTTTCTGGTTTGTTATATTAACGATGGCTTCTAACCTTGTTTTGCGGCTCGTTAGGTGGAGAAAGAAATGAAAATGAAATAGCAATCATCTTTTAAAGTGAGGTTTTCTGTCGCTATTGATTTTTAGCACGAATATTTGTGTTATGCCTGTTGAGTACCTTGACTATCCGTATATACAGATTCTGTAATATCATTTATATTATTGTTCAGTGGATTGAGTACTAGTTTTTCACGTACATAAATCACACAACTCTAGTTCATAAAATTAATTATTTAACACTAACTGTGATCATCAAGCACCTATCATCCTAAATCATGACGATGTAAACATTGAGGTCAGGAAGAAGACAGTATTTGATGTTACTGGAAGCACATTAAAGAAACTTGAAGTAAAATCTGGATCAAAGTTCAAAATAAAGAAACTTGAAGTATATTCTGGATCAAAGTTCAAAATAAGGAAACTTGAAGTATATTCTGGATCAAAGTTCAAAATAAAGAAACTTGAAGTACAATCTGGATCAAAGTTCAAAATAAAGAAACTTGAAGTATATTAAAGTTCCATGAAAAAAGTTTCTTGGTTTATACTTGGGAAATAAACTAAGCTATAAATGGTCCAGTCTTGAAATAAGATTATTTGGGAAACTCTTCATTATGGATTTAAAGTCTGAGACGAACTGAAAGAGGAACTTTAGAAACTTATTGCAGTGTGGAAATGTTTTCAACTTTTTTATTATTAAAAGGTAAAGTATTAACTCTAATAAAATTACTAGCGGTACGTGGCAGAGATTTTAGGTGTTAGAGCATCTTAAGACGCTGGTAACTGTTTTTATACAATTTGTTTAGAAAAGAGTTTACTGGGCCAATAGAAATACTTTAAAGGTACACGAACTAAAGACATCGAAACATAACAACAATTTATTAAGTAACGACAAAGATTTGTTTCACAAGTCTATAGATTTCTTCTGCTGATGATTGAAGAGCATAGTACTAAAGTCAACCAGAAACATGTGGAAGGTAGGGGTACTAAAGCCAACCAGAAACATGTGGAGAGACGGGTACTTCAGACAACCAGAAATACGTGGAGTTTTCCAACGAGCTTTATAGTGTTTTTTTTTACAATAACTTATTATACTTTTTAACGGTTTGTTTTTATTTACTTATTTACCCACAAATAATGTCGTTTACAACACTTTCTTTACGTTTGTAAAAAATGTAAATTTAATATCAAATCATTGGATGGTAAATTAATCCTTTTTAGTAGTTGGTGTTTCTAATATATATTATGTAAATCAATCAGTTTGCCTAGAAATGAAGCTATTTTTAAACTAACATATAAACGTTTTGCTTTCCTAAAAATTCTGTTAATGGATAACATGGAATTACGAGAAAAGTTAGGAATATTTAATAGCTTTGTTTCAAAATGATGGAACGGTTTTAGTACAAGAAGCAGAAATCAGATTATTCTAAGAACTTCATTATGAACCCTTTTTTTGTTATGTTTATTTACTAGATATTGTATTATTTATTATTACTTTCTCGTGGTTAATAAACGTTGTAATAACTATGCCATATAATGTAGACATGTAAAGAAATAGTAAGTTCACTTTACGGCCACATTTAGATAATTACGAACGTTTGAATTGATTAGCGACTGTGATTAGAATAAATTATAATTAATTGTTAATCCTGCTGGATTAACAAGTAGGAGTGATTGCAACTAATAAGAAACAAGGTGACATATCCATAATATCAAGTCATCCCATAAGTAATGTCTGAAAATTTAATACAGAAAGTACATCATCATTTCTGTCTTTATAGAAAGCTCTAATGACTAACATGTGTAATAGGACGTGTATAAAAATGTTCAGACAAATAAAAGAAACTAACCTAACTCCACTTTTTCAAATCATTAATCAAAAAAACCCTTATGAAGATGGATGTGTCTGAGGAGCACATTAGGCATACAATGATTTATGAGTTTAAAAAAATGCAATAGTGCAGCAGAAACTACACGAAACATTCAAGGTGTTTATGGTGCGGAGTCTCTCAGTGAAAGGAAATGTGGAAGGTGGTACCAGAAGTTCAGATCAGGTGACTACAGCTTAAGTGATGCACCTGTTGAGTTTAATGATGACTTGCTGCTGGCTCCACTTGATGAAGATTGTGCTGTAACAGTTGAAGAACTAGCACAGAAGCTTAACTGAACCCATTCAACAGTTCACCGTCATCTGCAACAGCTTGGAAAGGTATCAAAACTTGGAAAATGGGTCCCCATGATTTGAAGGAAGCCAACCTTAGAACAAGAGTGGGCATTTGCACTTTTCTGCACTCTCGTGAACATAACTCACCGTTTTTTGGACAGGTTAGTGACTGGAGATGAAAAATGGATATTTTATAAAAATGTTAAGCACTGCAGACAATGGCTCAGTGCAGGTAAACTGGCTAAAGCACAGCCAAAAAACAACCTCCACCATAGGAAAGTCTTGTTAAGCATTTGGTGGGATATTGTTAGTGTGATCTACTTTGAATTGCTGCCACTCAATGTAACGATTACATCAGACTTTTATTGTCAACAATTAGAGCACTTGAATGTTGCACTGAATGAAAAGAGGCCTGCTTTGATCAATCGTAAAGGTGTTGTGTTACACCAGGGTAATGAACGACTTCATACAATAAGGATCACATCTGCAAAGATTGAAGAGCTATAGTGGGGAAAACTTCCACATCCTCCTTATTCTCCAGATCTTGCCACATCTGATTATCATCTACTCTGAAGTTTGTAGAACTACCTTGATGGAAAAGATCTTGGAACACATGAAAATGTCAAAACTACCCTCTCTACATTCTTTTCCTCCAAACCCCAAGAATTTTATAGAAGTGGCGTCCAGAAGATTGTGAATCGTTTGCAGGACGTAATTAATAATAATGGAACATACATTACTGATTAAGTAACATTAAAAGCGTTTGAAATCATTTCTCTTTTTCTGAACCTAAAATCGGATATTACTTAAGGAATGACCTGACAGAATCAACAGATTGAAACGTTCAACATCAGCTGGATAAGAAACATTCTGATTTATCAGCTCCACTCTTTACTAAAAGCCCGTAGAAAGCGATCAAATCAGAAGTTTACTTAGATAAACATTAGATACTTAGCTATGATTAAAACGAATAAATGTCATTGAAAATAATGAACATGTCCGTATGGAAATGTAACAACTGGTAAGTACTGGAATACGTACTTTAGTTGTCATGCAACTGAAATTTTAACAAACACAGCTTTAAAAATAATTTAATTTACTTTTTATGTATAACAGAATATGTGAGATTATATTAGCATATGCACAGGCTATACAATATGGTGAATTATAACTGTTTTAAAAAACTGGAAGCAGGAATGCCAATGATGCATTGTAGTTTAAAATATTGTAATATTGTCTACTTTAGAAGAGTCTGGAAGTGCGATTAGTATGTAACTAGTTTTACAAACGATTTGTTTAACAACACTTTAAAGTATTATTATGTTTGTATATGTGAATTATTGACAATAACGAAACTTGTAAATTAACAGTTCGTTTTTAACAAAGTTTATGGACAATCCTGAATCTATCGGTTTGAAGTCTTAGGTTCTGGATAAAAACTGTAGCTATGATTTGCAGAAGAAAATAAATAAAATTATCTGTTGTAAACATATAAGTATTATTTGCTAATGGATATCATGGTAATCTTGCAGGGATAATTGTTTTTGTGCACGAAACGTATAAACACTAGAACTACAGTTTCCAGTAACAAATATATGTCTATCTATCGAATAGAAAGAAAGTACTGACCTTTATAAATCACGATGAAAACATTTATCTTCTAGTTTTCACTGTAGATTTGTTTTCACATACAACAATAAAACGACCGTAGGAAGAAAATGTTCGAAGACGTTAAGGACATCCGCTTCCTCCCACCATAAGTGGAACAGGAATTGTTACGTGTATCTGTTGGATGTCAACAGTTCCTAATGAATCTATAATAACCGTCGCTGAAGCTAATACTATATTGTAGAGTTGGTGGCTTGTTGCAAGTGTACACAAAAACTGTACAAGATAACGTGGTCATGTAATTATTAAGGCAATAACCAAGTTTAAGATGAAACCGACTGACGTCAATGACGGCATATAGAAACCACGTGCTTTATAAAAGGTACAGACATGATGGCATTTGTTTAATAAATATATGAGAAAACTGTTTTAAATGATCGATGACATTTTGGAAGTTCAGTTTTCAGACAGCGAGTTTACTGTGATAAGTTAGAATTTAAGCTATATCATAAGACTTCTCATACAACTTTAAAATGTCTAAGCCTTAAATTTCAAAAGCTTTCTTTAAAATGTGTTATCAAATAACAAACAATAAGGTATTGTAATCACATGCAGCAAACAGGAAACAAACAGCGAATTCTGCTGACTTTTAAAAAGTTTTGTTTAGGAATACAATTATTTATATATTTATTTATTATTGCTATTGAGCTTTCATTTTTTTGTCGCCAGGTGACCAAAAGTCAGTGAAAACACAAACATGTAGAACTTCAAAATGTTTTCACTTGACTTCAGTAACAGAAATAAACGCTACCTGTAACAACAACAAATATAAACGTTGTTGTCGGTGTGATATCTTTTTATTGTGTGACTAACTTAACACCATACTACGGTGATTTTTTCTTGCTGTGTGATCAGCTAAACACTACAATATGATGTGATTTCTTCTTAATCTATGATCAACTGTACATGATACTGTGGCATGATTAGTTTAATACCATCCAACGGGGTGATTTATTCTCATTGGGTGATTAGTTGAACACGCGCGGTGAGATTTCTTCCTAGTGTGTTTTCAAGACCAAGTGAAATCTATGTTGTGACTTCTACCTCATTAGGTCATTCGCTCAAAGCAACTAATGTTTTATCTGTTACAATTATTCCCAATTTTCAACAAAGGGAAGACAACTTGTCAATAGGACTTTTTCTATATCCTATTTAATGGTCAGATATATAATATTTGAAAATACATTATTTAGACAAACAGTCTGTAGAAAAGTTTGTCTTTATTAAGAACTGGCATTAAAAACAGTCAAATACGATCAACCGGAAGTTTGGAAGATAGCTATTTTGTTTCAAGACTGGGTAAAAATAAAAGTTTCAGCCAAGTAAGGTTTCGCACGTAGATCAAGTAAGTTTCTATGAAACAGACACATCTAAATAAACAGTTATTGATATATTTAAATGTTATTGTTTGTTTCTTTTGAATTTCGCACAAAGCTACTCGAGGGCTATCTGCGCTAGCCATCCCAAATTTAGCAGTGTAAGACCAGAGGGAATGCAGCTAGTCATCACCACCCACCGCCAACTCTTGGGCTACTCTTTTACCAACGAAGAGTGAAATTGACCGTCACATATAAAGTCCCTACGGCTGAAAGGGCGAAGCATGTTTGGTGTAACGGGAATTCGAACCTACGATCCTCAGATTACGAGTCGCACGCCTTAACACGCTTGGCCATGCCGGGCCATATTACTAAGTTAATAGGCTAGTTATGGAATAAGGATTGAGTAACATAAAGGAATTTTACTATTAAATTTCCTTGAATGTTATAGTATGATTTGTTTAATGAAATGTAAGTAATGAATATCCCAGTTTTGAATTAATGGATGTTCCAAGTTTAGCGTGTAATATGACATTAAAAAATCTGTCGGTTTAAAGCTTCGTGTGACCTCATCGCTTCTGCTAGCGTAACGCCCAGTCTTACGTTTCCTGTCCACTGTAGAAACAAGCATGCTTGGTTGCATGGTCAGCGCAGCAGACTTGACCATTCCCACGACACCACCCACGTGAGGCTGAGCCTGCAAACAATATGCGGGCATTGTGCACGTGAACAAAGATTACTGCATGCAGGTAATGCGTTAAACAACAAAGTTCATTCGTTTATAGATTTTTTCACATGTTCTGTCAGCCAACTAGATTCCTCCTTGCCTTATCAAGATATAAGAAATTATGCATGTAGAATAATAGAAATTCACAAATCCGGAAAACACACATACATACAAAAATGTCTTCTCTGTCCCTGATTTTTAAGTTTCTTTCCAGAATTGTAATTCCGTAATCACTAGTCAAACTAATCACCTAAAACAAAATCGTATTGTTGAAATGTCCAAATTGAGATATAGTTATGGATTATCACCAGAACTCCGTGTTCTGTTCAAAATTATTAGGTTTCATGGAAATAGTTTAAGATCGTTCATGGTTTGAATAGACTACACAATATTCAAGTGTATGTGGCTCCTCCAATCCCGTGTAATGAAATGTTGCCAGTTAGGAGTAGGTTTGCATCTATTATCATCAGATATCTTGTCCAACATTACTGTTTCAAAACCTCGACTTTATTTGAGTAAAGCGTTCTTATAAATATCTGTCCACCTCTCATTAGGTGGTGTCAAGTTGTTATACATCACTTTAAAATTCCAGTATTGGACATCACACAGATATAGATGGTCAGTCTCAAACACTTGTTTACGATTTATGGAGTGGTCGTTTTGCTCAGCAATATTGTTTAGTTTTTTCCCAAAGCATTTAGTTATATCTGGGGTACTGTTTACATTATCTTTGAGTAGTCATTATTGTTTTCAGTGCTGTTATTGTTTATCATTTCGATCTAAGTGTTTAGTCTTAACAAGTATAGTTCATCAATTTGACGTAATTTTTTAATCTTAACTTAAGTATTGTTTATCACGTTGCTCTAAGTGTGTAGTTTTAACCCGAGTACTATTTATCATTTTGGTCTAAGTTTTTAAGTGTAGCGCAAGTCTTATTTACCACTTTGATCTAAGTGTTTACTTTAACTCAAGTACTGTTTATCACTTTGCTTTAAGTGTGTAGTTTTAATTCGAGTACTGTTTATCACTTTGGTTTAAGTTTTTTAGCTGCAGCGCAAGTACTATTTATCACTTTGATTTAATTATTTGGTCTTAACTCAAGTACTGTTTATTGTTTATCACTTTCACCTGTGTAGTAACTCTCGTGTACGTCACATAGTTTCGTAATTTTAGTATCACTTGTTTAAATATAAAAGTCAGTTGAACTTATTTTCAGTGTCATATGTAGGAGAAATAGCTAAAATTATTACATTCTGACCTTGTTCGTTCGATACATTAATAAAGGATGTACAGTTTATCAAAGACAAAACGTTTTTCTATATACACAAGTAATCAACAAGAGAAACATTATTGTACTGAATAAAACTACCAAGAAAAAAAGGGAAATAACTGTTGCTATGACAACAGCAGTAAAAATAATAAATGTTTAGTATAAACTTTGATACGAACAAGGATAATAATAGTAAAAGAGAAAGTAAATATAATGAAGAATAAATATGGAAGGATCGCTTTCAGTAACTTGCAAAAGAAAGAAACCAAGACGTTTATTAATAGACTGTTTAAAGATTTTTAGACACAATGTGGTCTAAAGAACTTTCCGATTTTCTTATCGGATACGTTGTTAAGTAAACATGAAACTTTGGATGTATTTACTAGTTTGTTTGGGATAATCTAGCAAAGATACTCAAATTGTACTTCCATTATTGATATTTAATATTAAACTGATAGACTATAGCTTGTTTTTACTAACACTAGTTTGGAACTTCATAATTATAATGCAGAAGATGTCTGAGTTAATGTGCTACACACATATAACACAAACATAAATGTTTAAAACGTTTTAGGAATTTATTTTCAAAAGTGTCCGTCATCTAATGGAAGGTTCTTCGTTTCGGCTGCAATGTCAGACAGCATTCAGAGTTTATTATGCTAAGACTAAATATGTTAACAAGTAAGTGAGAAAGCCAAACATGTTCGAGGTTAAGATGTGTCTTATTTCTCAGATAATAAAAGAACTAGGTTTTCAGTTGACAGACTCGCCTGTAGTTCAAATTACCTCCGAGACAAGTGGTCAGTATCTTGCTTAACACATGTAAACTCCATTCCAAGTTATTTTTATGTGACGTAGCTGATGTACAAAAAGGTCAGATGGTTGAAACAGATAAACGTTTCAGTAGAAGTAGGATCAAAGATTAATGCACAGTGGTGACTGCCCAATAAGTCTCACGAGGCAACTGTAAAAACGGTTGTCAAATCACCAAGAGTGAGAGAAACAGTCTTGCTTCACTTCGAGATGTGTTCTTGAAGAATGAAGCCTTTCAGAAGTTTATAGATTCCCTGCTATAAAGAACTAAAGCAGTTCCAACAGCCAAAGGTGAAAATACACGTTATTAAGCCACTAGGTACTTTTTCGTCCGAGTATGTATAATGTCTTCCATGTTTTTTAAAAGGTTTGAAATACAATGAAGAGTTTATTAAATATTATTGTTGATAGACATAACGTTTAAATTTTCCAAAAATAAACATTAAATTAAACATTTAGAGAATAATTTAAAACATAATGACACAGTTAATTAAAAGTAAAAAGGTTACACATAATAAAACAGAAACCTTTTTAACGGAGTTATAATTATGCTTAAAAATAAGGTTCATTATTGTTTTCAATTTAGTGAGCCCTAACTAGTATCTAAAGTGCACGCGAATTTTATGCATCTTGGAGTCGAAGTGGTTTGAAGAGTTATTAGATTTCTCTTGTCATAGCTTTGAAAGCCTCGCTTTGTAATATTTACACTGTGTATGTTTCTAAAATTATATTCCTGTGCGTCAGCTCGGCAATATATATTTTTTGTTTGTAGTTAAGTAAAAAGTTACGTAATGGACTTTATACTGTGCTGACTAGGGGTATCGAAACCCGGTTTTTAGCGTTATAAGCCTTCAGATATATTGTTGGTATATTGGTTTATCATTAAGTTGGTTGGGTGTTGTTGAGCACAAAGCTACACGATGGGCTAACTGTGCTGTGCCCATCACAAGTATCAAAAGTCGGTTTTTAGCGTTGTAAGACTTGAAATTTATCGCTGACCAACACCACTTGAAGGCATTAGCAGTAGGTGGGAGAGCATATAATACTAAATATCGGATTTCGATACCCGCAGGTGATAGACTACAAATAGTCCCTGGTGTATTAAAAACAAAGAACTGGAATGGTTTTACAATTATTAAATAATTTATCTCCTAATTCTATTTTTCAGGTTGATTTTTACCAAAAACCTAAGGAAAGTAGAATTTCAGAGAACATTTTTTTGGAATAAATACCTTGGTTTTATCAAGTATCTTACTATCAATATTTTACCATTTTTGTGCGCCTAATAGAGTGTTTCACTCTTCTAAGGAGACTTAGATTTGTTTTTTTTTAAATGTATTGGAACGGAGATATTTTATTTTTATTGTATATAGCAGATGTGAGAATGACATTTAAGGTTCTAATTTCTGTCATTATTTAAGGGCCGAGATGAACAGAAGTAGGCAGGTAAGTAGGTTGAGACTTCTTGCAGTGGGCGTCTGCAGTAGTTCGCCCTCTAGACAAAAATATGAATCTACAAACAACAACTAGAAAATTTAAAATAACACAATCTTCTTGTGGTCGCCCCCACAGTGTCAATATGGATGAAGGATATACAACATCTTAGGCCGTTGTCCAAAGACGAATATTTTGTTTAATCCTGAGTACCTCTTTATATACGTATTTTTACTGTACAATACACAGAAACAAGTGACTCAGCTAATGTATAAGATACTTTTTGTGTGTTTGGATTTAAACGTCATGAACTACGTCAGTAACTTGCACATGATCACGGTGAATAAAAAGTTAACTATAAGATGCAATTTTAATTCATTTCTCAAAATTAAACAAAAAAGAGGTAGGTATTTGCAGAACCATCTAGGATTGTTGGTACTCAAAGCATCAGCCATTATCTAGGATTGTATCTTAGTGTTGTCTTCAAAGTGAAAACAAAAAATTGTTCTATGAAGTTTCTGATGAATAAAACTATAAAACAACAACAAACGTATAATATACTAGAATAATATTCATATAAAAAATTAATCTCTTGACTTCTAACAAAGATCTCCTTAAATACATGTGAAATAAGTCAAGTGACGTTTGAAACACCAACCATACTGGTAACAGTGTACACTACTAAAACTTTTGAACACAGTCCACGCTCCTATACTCTGCATGAAACAAACGTTCTTTTTGCATAGTTTCCACAAGGCCTATCTACTAGTAACTAATAAGAAACAATTTCTTAATAAGATTATGCCCCCTCCGGACAATAACGCAAGTTGTATATTGTCGTAGGCGTATTTAAGTTAAGTAAATTAATGAGTGGCCACAGATGGCTCCAAGTCATCATACCTTTGGAGATGAATTATACGTTACGAAACATCTTCAATTGATTTCATATCTTATAAGTTTGCTAGCCAATCAGGTCGTTCAATATCATCTTCTTCTAGGAACACAATGTAGAAGAATGTAACAATATGTTTTTATTGTTGTCACAACTCACCACTGCCGTATTTGTGTTGTGGACGTAGTTGTGAATCTGTATAATACAGATCTTATTGCTTTGATTTCTCATCTTTAGTTTTAGTTTCAGTATTTCAAGATCTCACCAACGTTTTATTTATTCTTCATTGTTATAAGCAATCAGTTGTTCTTTTTCCGACAGTACCCAATAAAGATGCACATTTTTATTTGTGAATAGACATTACTAGTTATAAAGAAATTAAGGGAAGTAAGTACAATATATTGAAACGATTTTGAAACTTCATAAACAATAAGGATCTCTTACTGGAAACAAGGCTAGCAATATGATGTTTCCGTCCCATACCTCAAGCAGTTGATAATTGGATTTCTGTAGGATCGAACTGTTGAAGCGTACTCTACATGGATTATCAAAAAATGGCAGGGAGGAGTAGAGTACTTTGTACATGATAGCCTGACGACAGAATCATTTGCAATGAAAACTAAATTTTGAAGTATTTGTTCAGATTTACGATTATAAGACAGAAAGTGAACATTAACGACTTTGTGAGGCTCTAAAATCGCTTCAAAATAACTGCTAAGTTTTTTCAAGATTATAGGCAAAAACAAGTTTTTATTCAAAATCTTTGTCATTTACTCTCCTGGCTGAATCGTTCATCACAATGGAATAACAGCTCAGAATAATTCTGAGTTTTTGTGTATGTTTTAAAGTACAAATATTTAGCTCATAGGTCTGTCATATCTTGAGCAATTTGAGATATATTTACACTTTTGGACGTAGGAGGTCAAACTCTTTTGATTGATGTACTCGACCACATCGTCTCATAGATCAATTTACTCTAATCATGCCTAAGATAATTTCAATTTGAAAGTAGATTGGTAGAGATCCTAATGAGTAACAAACTTTAATCAGGTGCACGCGCACTCCACACTTGGCAATGCTGGTGCACCTAAATATAGCTATTAAAAAAAAAATTCATAGATTAATTTATTCTTATTCTGCTTACAATAATTTTAAGTGCCGCGGCTATTGAGAATTCCCCACTGGTTTTCAATCTATGAGACACAAGAAGCAACAACGCAAAATGTGACAATTTCCTTCATCAAGACTTGTGACTAAATCGTTATTCGATCATTTAGGGAGAAAACACAAAATAGAGTAAATAAAGCACTGAACTGTTCTCTTCTGATTAGAGTTATGAATTGCAAGGTTCAGGTAATACATCCTGAGGTGAGGCGCTCGGAGAAGATCATTATATACTCATTTTCTCTGCCAAGATCTTCTTCGTTGTTTGAAGCGTGAATTGAAAGATAAATGAAGCAGAATTTATTCTTCCAAGATATGCTTCATTATGGAAACCAAACAAGTTAAAATTATTTTTTATATATTTGCTGTTTAATTTTCAGGAGAGATTATTTTTTCTTTCAATCTGTAAACAGTTCAAAACTTACAGAAGACTTTGAAGAAAGTTATTGTTATATTTCGCTTTGAGGGCGAGAGTCAAACCGGAAATTTGCAATTCGCTTGTAAGTGGCGATGTAGCTCGGCATGAAGAAAATTATCCTCTATAAGTCAGATTCAGCGTACAATCAATGATGGAGACTCTTTGAGAGGATGCTGAATTTCCAAGCAGGTACGAACCATGTTCATCCTTCTACTACTAGAAAAATCGCCCTCTAGTGGCCCAACAGAAAGTCTGTGAACTTATGACACTAGAAACCGCGTTTCGATACCTGTGGTGGGCACAGCATACATAGTCCATTGTGAACCTATGTGTTTAAGTACAAAGAGACAAAAATAAGAAAAGTCGTCTATTGTTCTTCTTATTTCAAATATGAATCGGTTTTCGAATATTTATGTTGAAAGTTGATGTATTCGTAAGTTCTGAAAAAATAACTTTCGTTTCTGTCAAAATGTTAACTTTATTTGTAGATTTAATACTTTAACAAAATGAAGAGGAATGGCATACAAAAATAACTTTTATAAGCTATACTGATAAACTGTAGAGGAATATTTTGTTATCATAAAACTTCAATCATTTCCCTTTCTTTGCCCAAATGATCTAACAAATATTAAACTGTGTTTACTTTGATTTTTGAGAAAAAATCTCTAAGCGTCGGCATTCCCAGAAATTCGAACTTTTTTTGCCAAAAGTGACAAAAAAGAAGTATTTTTTATATTTTACAGTAAGTAATCTAGTTTACTTAAGGTTTAAAAAAATTTGAGCCTGAAGCTGTTTCTATGGTTACAGAGCTTACCACCCAAAGTTTCGTTACGTTAGTAATGTTCAATCATTAAAATTTAAAAGAGCTACACTTACGGCACATCGTGGTGTCAAATATTTCATTAATTTGCAGAATTAACCGAAAATAACAGCTTTCGATGCTTTAAATAAGATATGTCGTTTTTGATGGTCTATAGTCTCGTGTATTTGTAATTAGTTTCTCTCACTCAAAGTTTCACGATATAATTCAGCTCTCTAAAGGTCAGGAGCTTAACGTTTATGAAATTGTCACGTTAAAAAATTATTTATACATTTTTGATGACACTAAAAAAAAAAATCACGTAGAAACTAAATGAGACAAATCATAAAACAATAAAGTCGATAGTCCTGGCACTTATTCTAGTAAAATGACCGAGTTTCCAAGATAGCTTAGCTTAACTGTTTCATTTTTCACCTTTTCATAAGAAAATTCAAAACTCCTCTAACAGATGTTGAGAAGCAGCGTTTCTAAAACAGAAATGACAACTAACACTGTCCAGCGTTTCTAAAGCAGAATGACCACCAACACTGTCCAACTATTTACGGTGCTCCAAGAAGTCTCCCTTGTTAATAGCTTGCGAACCAAACACGCATGTACGTGAGCGGACGATGAACACTGCATGCTGCGTGTGCGTCACCTTTACATCAATGGCTGACATAATGTGTGTGGGCGAAAGTAGGATGAAGTTATGAGGCTTTCTTTTGGCTCGGAAAAAATAGAAGCTGCATTGTCTCTAAGACACAAAAAAAAAGATTTTATTATAAGGAAACTTGCAAAGCAGATGACAGAAAATAGCTACGAAATTAAAGTAAGACACGCACTGTAAGACATAAACAGGGTATGTTTACAAAAGAAGTTGTTAACGCCAGCTCATCCCGTCCGCGGCTGTCATTACCTGTAGTTTTCTGACAGACGCAGGCGCATTAGAAACCCCGACAGCACCTGCCAGAAGAGGCGGGACGTGGAGCGTTTCATTGAGAAACGGACGCCGAACATAGCTTAGCCACCACACATACCTATCAGTGCGTGCACACCGGGCACAATGGAAAGATCGTTATTACCATTGCTGTTGATGGCCACGGCACTTACTTTAAACAGAGCCTCTTTTGACCTCTCTCCACCAGCCAAGCAGCAACGCCAGCCACCAGCAATCCTTGACCTTTGGGCTCCTACAACCATCAGAGAGCGAAAAACGTCGAATGCCAAATTATTCGTCAGAGAACGGCGCGGATCTCAACAATACGATGTTCCTCAGATTGGTGAGTTTTAGGGCAACTAAGTTTTCTCATTTGTAAGAAGTGTCCTGACTATAAACTACAGCTTTACTTGGTAGCATATCAAGATAATTAAATCAGTAATATACACGTACAATTGACATGCCCTTCTAAATCGGCTGTTTCCTGTTAGCTCCGCAGTTATGCAGTGTAAGCAGTAAACCCTCCTTTTCTGAGTTACAAGAATACATGCAAGCCAATAAACAAGTGTCTAAAGAATGAAAATACACCAATAAACAACGAGGTTCGACTCCTTATTGGCATTTTCCTAAAAAATCCTTATTTGAATTAATATTTACCGCGGTATTTGAGCTGGTTTAATCTTAAGAGTTATGTGCGACTCTTAACCGAAATTTCTGTATTTTTACTAGCATTACAAAAATGAAAACTGGAAACCTATACAGAACCAGAATCTAGGCTTGACTTAAACAAAGTTTGTTTCTAAGGTATTTACTTTCTGATTACATCTACATAAACTGCGTAAGGTGGTCCATGATCGAGACGTTATCCAGTCCTAAACTGTCTAAACAATTTAGTCTCGCCGCTTTAATAACCAACTAAATAAATAGTAAGAACTTATGGTCGTAATAAGAAAACTTTAAAATACGTTATATCTACTTGTTGACGTAAGTGTATATGCTTTTGCGTCGCTAAATTAATATATACAGGTGGAGCGTGGCCCAATGGTTAAAATAACGGACAATGGATCTACAATAAATCACTCTCGTCCCCTTACCGCGTCCGATAAAGCTAAGTTCAGTTGATTTTCTTTTTCATTGTGTCTGATAAAGATAACTTTAACTGTATTTTACCGTTTCTTGTAAAGCTAAGTTTGAACTGCTTTTTCCATTGTTTCCAGTAAAACAAAGTTTTAGATGATTTTTCATTGTTTCTAATGAAACAAAGTGTTAGTTGATTTTTTCATTGTTTTTAGTGAAACAAAGTTTCAAATGATTTTTTCATTGGTTCAAGTAAAACAAAGTTTTAGATGATTTTTTTCATTATTTTTAGTGAAACAAAGTTCTAGCTGATGTTTTCGTTGTTTCTAGTAAAACAAAGTTTTAAATGATTTTTTTCATTGTTTCTAGTAAAACAAAGTATCAGATGATTTTTTCATTGTTTTTAGTAAAACAAAATTTTAGCTGCTTTTTTCATTGGTTCTAGTAAAACAAAGTTTTAGTTGGTGTTTCATTGTTTCTAGTAAAACAAAGTTTTAAATGATTTTTCAATTTCAATGTTTATTTGTGGATTGACAAATATGCAGATTGTCAATGAACAAGGTATAATGTTCAATTAGTCAAGGTCAATTAGTCAGTTTAATTTATTTACGGTTTTATAACAAACGAAAATAATTTTATTATGTTTGAAATTAATAAAGAATTAATCTTCACATTGAAAACCTGATTCGGTTATTTTGATTAAATTGTTTTACATTAAAATGTAATTTGTTGAAACAGTCAACCTGTTTTCGGTTCCTCCCACTGAACAAATTTTCTAAAGAGATCGGAGTTTGTTTGTTTGTTTGTTTTCAATTTCGCGCAAAGCTACTCGAGGACTATCTGCGCTAGCCGTCCCTAATTTAGCAGTGTAAGACTAGAGGGAAGGCAGCTAGTCATCAGCACCTACCACCAACTCTTGGACTACTCTTTTACCAACGAATAGTGGGATTGACCGTCACGTTATAACGCCCCCACGGCTGGGAGGGCGAGCATGTTTGGTGCGACCGGGATTCGAACCCGCGACCTTCGGATTACGAGTCGAACGCCTTAACACGCTTGGCCATGCCGGGCCTTTCCAAAGAGATCGGAGCCGCTACTTGGTTGGTATTAGTGTGTTTTGGTGGGTGTTGGACAGCAAATAAAAGATAATCAAACGTCGTATTCCACCAATAAGAATATTATTCCGCAGGCAACAGTGTTAGCAATTTTTGCGTATCGGCATTACATTAATACTAACGAATCCGTCACTGTATACAAAACTTCAATTTATGTATCGTACATTACATTAAGTTCAGTCTCGAGTGAAGCATATCACTGCTACAACGACTACAGGAATGACGCTACTGATAGTAACAGTATCATGCATTCTATAAATTCGTCCAGTACGTTAAGCAACAAGATTACAATGACGGCCATTACTACAGTACAAATTTCATAGACTTCATAGAAGTTTACATAATAAGAATGTGGTTGTTTGTTTTCGATGTTGAACTATACATAATATACAGTCATGTGAAAAAGTTAGGACACCCTATGAAAGCCTGTGTATTTTTGTAACATGTTTGGATATATAGATATTTAATCTCAATTTCGACAATACTGAGAGATTATAGGAATATAACTAAACAATCAAAATTGAAGAAAAGACTTTTCAAGATCTTTTGTAAATGTAATTCTACAAAAATGCATATTCTAACTGAGGAAAAGGTTAGAACACCCTACCTCCTAATAGCTAGTGTTACGCCCTTTGACTGAAATAACTGCAGTAAGACGTTTCTTGTAGCCATCTACCAGACGTTGACATCGGTCTGAAGAAAGTTTGCCTCACTCCTCAATACAGAATTCTGTCAGCTGTGAGATGTTTGAGGGGTTTCTTGCATGCACAGCCCGTTTCAAGTCACTCCACAGTATCTCAATGAAATTAAGATATGGGCTTTGACTCAGCCATTCCAGAACTCTCTATTTCTTAGTTTTCAGCCAAACTTTGGTGGATTTACTGGTATGTTTTGGGTCATTGTCGTGTTGCAGGCTCCAGTTCCGCTTCAGCTTTAATTTTCTCACAGATGGACTCACATGTTCCTCAAGCACTGATACACAGTAGAATTCATGGTGGATTCTATGATTGTGAGCTGTCCAGGTTTCGCTGCAGCAAAGAAGCCCTAAACCATGACACATCCACCTCTATGCTTTACAGTTGGTATGAGGTTTTTTTCTGGAATGCTGTATTTGGTTTACGTCAAACATGTCCTTTGTTCTGGTGTCCAAATAATTTAATTTTGGACTAATCTGTCCAAAAAACGTTATTCCAGAAGTCCTGGTCTTTGTCTACATTCTCTCTGGCAAACTTCAGTCTGGTCTTGATGTTTCTCTTACAGAGCAAATGTTTCCTCCTTGCACACCTCCCATGCAAGTTACACTTGTGCATTCTCTTTCTGATTGTAGAGGTATGCACTTTCACATCAACAGTAGTCAAAGTCTGCTGTAGGTCCTGTGATGACATTTTAAGGTTTTGGAGACCTCTTTAAGCATCTTGCGGTCTGCTCTCAGGGTGAACTTGCTTGGAGGACCAGACCACCTGGGCATGTTGGCAGTTGTTTTGAAAGCCCTCCAATTTTTGAATATTTTCCGGACAGTGGAATGGCTGATTTAAAAATCTTTTGGGATGATTTTAAATCCCTTACCAGACTCATAAGTTGCTACAATTTTTTTTCTGATGGCTTCAGACAGCTCTTTTGCTCTCACCATGGTGCTCACTCTCACTTCAACAGTCAGGAGCACACCAAATTAAATGCCTGAGGTTTAGACTGAGCAAGCCTCATTCACAATACTGAGTAACGATCTGTGTGTGAGTTGAACCATTTTAAGTGGGTATAAATGTAGGGGTGTCCTAACTTTTTCTCAGTTAGAATATGTATTTTTGTAGAATTACATTTGCAGAAGATCTTGAAAAGTCTTTTCTTCAGTTTTAATTGTTTAGTTATATTCCTATAATATCTCAGTATTGTTAAAATTGAGATTAAATATCCATTTATCCAAAATTGTTACAAACATACACAGGCTTTCATTGGGTGTTCAAACTTTTTCACATGACTGTATATATTATAATAAGATAAGAGAACTATCGACTGTCGGATTCATAATCCGCTAAGTTAACCATGGGCCACACCCGTACTTTCTGGTGAAGATATCAAAAGATATGATTAATATTTAAGTTTATAAATTAAAATTATATAAATAAAAATGAATATATAAATTAACTTTTTTTTATTTTCACGTACCACAGTACTTCAACTAAATATGTTCATTAAAAAGTGTTTAAATTGTGTGCAGAAAGAAGAAAGAGAGCTAGCTAACAACACCCTCCGCCAAATTTGATTTTGTGTCATTTTGAAAACAAAACGCGAACTGCGGACCAACATGCTAACCATAGCGTCTGAAACACCATTACAAGAAAGCCCACGCTGTTTTCCTTTGTTACATCTAGGGCTTAATTTTATAGAATATGTTGACATCATGGCTCAGAGGAAGTTATAAATTTATGACTTTTATTGAAATATTGTAAAAAAAACTATTGCAGGCGTACAAAAAGTATAATGCAGTTTTTTGATTTTCAATTACACTTTGTAAACAAAATTAATATACGAGACATAAAACAAAAGAAAGAAGAGGGCCACTTATCAGATTTGTAGGATCTTTATTTTAGTAGTGGTTGCACGTGGCTAAACGAAATAGTGGATGAAAATATAATGTTGTGACCGCTACTACGTTAAACTCAAAACCCGATAGTTGTGCTTTCCACAGTAAAATGGTGTTTTATAGGTAGAATAACTATATACATATCTAATATTCGAAACATATTCAAGTCTTCTTGAGCAAAGTGGAAAGAGCGCATGCACTAAGATTTATATGAATTACTTTCAGCATTTCTAGAGATCGCCATATTCCCACACCAGGGAAGTTATTCATTTTAATGTTTGTTTACTCTAAGTGCTAGAAGTAAAGAGGGTAAGGGTTGACATTTATTACATATATAACTCGTTTGTACACGCTGAATGTGGTTTTCAATAAACCGTGGAAATGAAGGAGATCCACTATTTGTTGTTTTTTTTTCCTTTTCTTTTTGACTAATCACCTACATTGGAATATAAAGTCAAGTTTCTCTAATTCACTTACTATTTATTGTAAAATTTTATGTTTTTTCTGTAACAAGCAGAAGGCTACTTCACTGTAGATTTAGGCATAGAGAACAAGCATTACTCTCCATACATAAATTCAGTTGATAATTTCTATGAGTTTCTGTTTTTCAATGTATATTACTTCAAGTAATAGCACACTCCATCTTTCGTTCTTGCTATTAATTTTTGTACATATAGAGATTACGTTGCATTGTGCGTTTCGATTTCTTCGATATATGACTGTTCCAAATCTCCAAAGCTGCTCCACCTTTGTTAGGTAATGGGATTACGGCCGAAAGTTTCGTTTTCGGCAAGAGTTTACTTTACTTTACTTACAAATTAATGCATGCTATAAGTTATCTTTTTCTTGTGTCATATCGACTTGTGACGTTCTAGTCATTTTATTATATAGAATTATATTAAATAATTTATAAGTCTTTAATTCTGATCCATTTTGCGTCAAATAATAAGATGGTAATTATTATAATGCAGGAATTCGTCGTTCAAAATCTAAGTCCGTACCATTGTTAATAACACTACTGAAAATCCCACGATATTTCAAACTAATCTATCGCTCGTGAAATGTCAAAGGGCCTTGTTTACGCTCGAACACAGGAAGCTCAGTTTATATATGTTTTTATACACTCGAAAGATTTGTGGTTTCTAGGATCACAGTTTTCCCACAAGTAATACTTGAGTTCTTTAAGTTGAAATACATTTTGTAACTGTTTAATCTCTACAATAACCACAGATAACTAATGGGTTCTTTAATTTAAAGTACGTATGTAACTTTTTACTCTCTATAACACACACAAGTAACTCTAATCAGGATACATTTTTCTCCAAATAACAGACGCAAGTAACTATAATCAGGGTACATTTTACCCTCTATAACAGACAGAAGTAACTCTAATCATAGTATATTTTAACACTTTATACGAGCGCTCCTCCATAAATATGTAATTACATCACTAGCTATGTACAAAGTGCAATACGACACTTTTTTCCGGTTATCAAAATAAAAGCAAAATTCCGTCAGAAACTTTGGAGTTTCGAGTTACGAAGTAAAAATAGATATGCAGGTTTTACAATGTCTGCACAACTGTATGCATCTTCTAACGTAAATTCTATTGGCGTTCAAAATATAAGTTAGTTTTAAAAGGTTATTTTAAACATACTGAAACGAAAAAATAAGTGAGCTTTAGCTGTGGACTCGTGTCGTGAATAGCACACGCTTATCTTATGATGTTAGCAGTAGAGACGGATATTAGCTGTGCTCGCTATAGTGGTCATGTGATATGTAATACTCACCCCAAGTCTGATTTTATTTTAGCTAAATAAGAGCACATCTACCTTATAATTCTGAATTTAGAAATAATACTGATAAAAGAACATTTTTAACAAAAATCAAACGTATAAAAAATTACAAAGTGGTACTGTTGTGTATCAAACGCTCGAGATGAGCGTGTTTACAGCGAGCAACTGATTAATAATCACTCTATTCTCCCTGTATGAATATCCTGGATTCGCCCCTGACCAAAAATCTGAATTAAGCTCTTTTTAAGAGAAGCTTAATCTGAAAGTTCGGAGTTCGATACCATTTTGTTATTAGGGCTTAGAAGTTTTGGTTGGTTGGTAATCACAGGACTACACATCAAGAGTATCGAACCTGGTTCTCCGCGACTGTCGCCTTATCGGTGAAACTTTGAGGGCAGGCTAAGATTGTTTGTTTGTTTTGAAAATCGCGCAAAGCTACACAAGGTTATCTTCTCTAGCGATAGCCAATTTAGCAGTGAAAGACTAGATAGAAGGCAGCTAGTCATCACCACCCATGCCAACTCTTGGGCTACTCTTTTACCAACGAATAGTGGATTTACCGTCCCATTTTAAAGCCTCCACAGCTATAATGATTGGTGGGACGGAGATTCGAACACGCGACCCTCAAACTGCAAGTAAAGTACCTTAACAACCTGGTCATGCCAATTATATGGTTCAATACATAACATAAGGAAGAGCATGCTTTGACATGGTCAACCTCAGTTAATAACTGTTCGATCAAAGACTGATAAAATTAAATGTAAAGCACTCATTATTCGAGAGTTAGCTTAACCAAGAATCGTGTTTCTGAAGAAAGTTTACTGTGAACATTTGGTCTTTGTTAATAAGTATCAAAGCAATGAATACCATGTGCATGTAAAAAATTAGTTAGTTCCATTAAATTTCCAGTTGACCGTTGTCTACGTACCATAATACGAATACTTAGATACATATATTAATGCGGAAAAATGCTAGAAGGCGTCTTTTCTTATTTCTATAGATTTACTTTTCTGTTTGTTTATATAGGATATTTGCACAAAGCTACTCAAGAGTTACTTGCACTAACGTCCCTCAGTGTAGGCTTAATGACTAGAGGGAAAACACCTAATCAATATCGCCTAGTGTTATCTTCTATACTAATTATATAGTAGAATCCAGTAATTAAATAAGTGTTAAATTTGTAGCCACTATATTTACACTGCACCTATTTATTGTCTTTTCAGTGATGAAAGTAATAACACATGGCTGCAGGGGGAGTTGGTTTTTAGGCTTTCAAGCAATGTAATTATTTTAATGAAAATCATATTAGTTCGTATTAGGCCTACCAACACTATTTTTATATTATTCTGTGATGTAACTAAATTACTGAAACTTATCCTGTCTACTGAACGTTTTACCGATTTACATTTTTAGTAGCACTCAGCTAAAGTAGTTTAATATGCAGAGATTTGTTGATTTGAAGTGATTCCCCTTTCAAACTACGTCCCATTATCTTTGTTGTCAATATTACAGTTCCATATGCCTGACTATATTGTCCAGCAGAGAACTCTGTTTCCCTCATTGTAATCGCGTGTTTTCACTGTTATCTCGTCCACACCGAGAACAATTATATGTACAAATAATAGTGCAGGAATTCTGTCTTTAACTCTACAAGAACTCTAACTCATTACCTGTGATTTGAAAATAACTGTCACATCAACTGGCAGACGATATTTTCTCATTCTTTTCTTTAAGTTACTAGTCAATTTTACCAGATACGATAGGACAAGGGTTAATGGATAACAAGGTATGTTATAAATGATAAATGTTTTTATTTATTTATTTTCTATTACACTGTTCCAGCTATTAACATAAAGACGCTATTTAGTAGATTTCATAGTTCAGTTTAATTGCACATACCGCTATTGCACGACTGAAAAATCACATAGATTAGAAAGTGCGCTAAGTTTTTATAAAGCTGTTTAGAATAAAGCTTTCAAAGATACAAGATGACAATCAAATTAAAACCAGTTTGTAACCTTTGATTGTAATCTTAGTGTCTGAAAGAGTTCTGGATACAGTTGACAGTATATAATACAACCATGTTGTTGGCCGAGATAATCCTAAAATAACGTGACACTGCTCTTTAAATATTATAAAACTTGTATGTTTTATTGATTAACTGAACAAATCTCTCACCAAATCTCCTCATTTTTACATACAAAATAATCAGTTAAACTAGGAACTAGCCATAAATCTGATAATAAAATTCACCATTCAAGATGAAACTTGACCGTTTGATAGTAAATCCACTTGTGAAATATGTTAAGCACAGAAATGAAAAATAACACAGTAATTAATGCAGCTAATTTAATGTATCAATCCAGCTTAGAGTATGCAATGTTATAAAACTGACTCTTCATTGTTATTGGTGTTTTTTGGCCGTAATCCAAACACTAAAATTCACGCAGTTATCCCGAGTTTAAATTTCCTGACCAGAAGGCAGTTGGTTTGCAGCAAATGTCGCCTGAATCGCTGTCTTTAACGAAATGGAGGAATTAAATGTCACACTTATAACATCCTAATACGAACATGCGGATGCGTTCAGCACCATGTTATGGGTCGAACCTTATACTTCGCAGCTCGACATGCTGATTACTAGGCTATGCCCAGTACAAGAAAAAATAAAAGCACATTGAACTAATTTCTCTGTCACATTTGTAGAAAAATAACTCTTCTAATGTTAGGTGTATTGTCAGCCATACAAAAAGGAGCATGTTTTAATATTTCGTTATTTAGCTAAAACTGATGAGAAGTTTGAAAAAGAATGCTCTCTCTTCATGGTGGTTGATAAAACGTTCCGAACTATTGAAAGAACTCCGTTGGTGATATATATTAGTTGACACAAGTTTGTTTGTTTTTGAATTTCGCACAAAGCTACACAAGGGCTATCTGCGCTAGCTGTCTCTAATTTAGCAGTGTAAGACGAGAGCAACTCTATTACCAGCAAACAGTGGGACTGAACATCACATTATAACGCTTCCACTGCTGAAAAGGCGAGTATGTTTGGGGTGATGGAGATTCGAACCCTCGACCCTTGGATTACGTGTGGAGTGCCTTAACCACCTGGCCCTGCCGGGCCAAGCAGAAGTGAAAGAGTTGAGAATAATGTGGCTGTAATAAGCCTAACTCACTAACATCATCGGTGCAGTACATGTGAGCCCCATGGGACCTTTAGACGCTTTCAATTCAACTGTTTGTGTACCGGATTATTTGTGGATACAAGAACTGTCTATACTTTATGGGCAATCAATATCTTACGGAATGTACATTAATTATAGACAGTTATTAAACTGAAAAATTAGACGAAAGGCAGGTATTCAGTAACACTTACCGCCAACGTTTGGGCTATTCTTGTCTTATTGAATGATGGGATTTAGCATTCTTTTTGAAGTGCGCCTATGAATAGATCTGCGGAGTATGTTTTTGTAGCAATAGTCCGGATTGATAGTCCAGACATTAGTTTACACACAACGCTACGCCAAGTCAACCAACACTCCTAGGTTGTACATCCAGAGATTAGTTTACACACAACGCTACGCCCAGTCAACTAACACTCCTAGGTTGTACATCCAGACATTAGTTTACACACAACGCTACGTTCAGTCAACAAACACTCCTAGGTTGTACATTCAGACATTAGTTCACACACAACGCTACGCCCAGTCAACAAACACTCCTAGGTTGTACATTCAGACATTAGTTTACACACAACGCTACGCCCAGTCAATCAACACTCCTAGGTTGTACATCCAGACATTAGTTTACACACAACGCTACGCCCAGTCAACCAACACTCCTAGGTTGTACATCCAGAAATTAGTTTACACACAACGCTACGCCCAGTCAACAAACACTCCTAGGTTGTACATCCAGACATTAGTTTACACACAACGCTACGCCCAGTCAACCAACACTCCTTGGTTGTACATCCAGACATTAGTTTACACACAACGCTACGCCCAGTCAAACAACACTCCTAAGTTGTACATCCAGACATTAGTTTACACACAACGCTACGCCCAGTCAACCAACACTCCTAGGTTGTACATCCAGACATTAGTTTACACACAACGCTACGCCCAGTCAACAAACACTCCTAGGTTGTACATCCAGACATTAGTTTACACACAACGCTACGCCCAGTCAACCAACACTCCTTGGTTGTACATCCAGACATTAGTTTACACACAACGCTACGCCCAGTCAACAAACACTCCTAGGTTGTACATCCAGACATTAGTTTACACACAACGCTACGCCCAGTCAACCAACACTGCTAAGTTGTACATCCAGACATTAGTTTACACACAACGTTACGCCCAGTCAACAAACACTCCTAGGTTGTACATCCAGACATTAGTTTACACACAACGCTACGCCCAGTCAACCAACACTCCTTGGTTGTACATCCAGACATTAGTTTACACACAACGCTACGCCCAGTCAACAAACACTCCTAGGTTGTACATCCAGACATTAGTTTACACACAACGCTACGCCCAGTCAACAAACACTCCTAGGTTGTACATCCAGACATTAGTGCAGCTGTTGTTTCCTTAGTGATACAATAAATCAAGTTATAATGTTAGATTTGGTTAAGAAACCAAGTTATAATTTTATATCAGATGAATAAACAAGTTATAGTGTTATGCAGGGTCACTAAAATCAAGTTATAATGTTAAATATGGTCAATAAACCAAGTTATTATGTTACATATGTCAATAAACAAGTTATAGTGTTATGCAGGGTCACTAAAATCAAGTTATAATGTTAAATATGGTCAATAAACCAAGTTATTATGTTACATATGTCAATAAACAAGTTATAATACCATACAAGGTCAATAAATCAAGTTATAAAGCTACATATAGTCAATAAACAAGTCAGAATGTTACGTAAAATCAATTATTCAGTTCACTTACTAACAATTTTATAACAAACGAAAATAATTTTATTATGTTTGAAATTTATGCTCACTGTCCACAATAATTTGTATTGAATTTGACAGACGCTTGATAGGTAAGTATCGGACAGCAAAAGTGAAGTACCCATATCTATATAAAACAGGGAAAGTGAAGTACTCATATATATATAAAACAGGGAAAGTGAAGTACGCATATCTATATCAGACAGAAAAATGGTAAACTATTCATATCTGTATAAGACTGAAAGATGTAAGGTTCCAATACCTGTAAGACACGTAAAAAGTTATAAGTATGCACATGTGTATTAGCTAAAAAACAAAGCGATTTTTTTCTCTTTATCACACGTTTTCAACCCTTTATTCAAAATACATTCACTATGAACAAAAAAAAAGGAAGAAAATCATGCCTTGCAGCTTGAGTGCGTTATACGAATTAAAATAGTACAAGAGTTGGCGGTGGGTACTTTTAACTAGCTGCATTCTGTTTCCTTCCCAAACGGTTCAGTGGTAAATGTGAATACTTATAACGCGAAAACCTTGGTTCGGATTCTTGTGGTGAAGCTTTGCTCTTATGTGAAAACCAATTGAAAATCAGGGACGGCTAACGTCGCTCCCATAGTGTACCTTCGTGAGAATATCTGATCAGGGGCGGCTAACGTAGCTCACCATAGTGTACCTTCGTGAGAATATCTGATCAGGGGCGGCTAACGTAGCTCACCATAGTGTACCTTCGTGAGAATATCTGATCAGGGGCGGCTAACGTAGCTCACCATAGTGTACCTTCGTGAGAATATCTGATCAGGGGCGGCTAACGTAGCTCACCATAGTGTACCTTCGTGAGAATATCTGACTCAGTAAAATGAAATTATATATTGAAAATAATCTCAAATATATCCTTGTCGCTGCTGGTGAAGGCACCCGAATTCTTGTAGAAAACGTTTTCCCAGTCAGAGCAGTACTTTAGTTTTGCCACACGAGGAATGAAAGACGTCGTGTTGAAGAAATAATTTCGAAAGATTTTAACAAATATTCACATTGTTTGTTTCAAAATATTATTCCGAATTAGTCCACAATTAATCTTACTTTCAAACTAATAGTGTGCGATTATCCTCCTTACATTTTATAATAGGATAGTTTTACCTTACAACAATAGATTATGATATATTATCCTGATTACACTTGATAATATATTGTTTTACATTACAACAACAGATTATGGCGGAGTATCCTGATTACACTTGATAATATATTGTTTTACCTTACAACAACAGATTATGGCGGAGTATCCTGATTACACTTGATAATATATTGTTTTACATTACAACAACAGATAATGGCGGAGTATCCTGATTACACTTGATAATATATTGTTTTACATTACAACAACAGATTATGGCGGAGTATCCTGATTACACTTGATAATATATTGTTTTACAATACAACAACAGATTATGGCGGAGTATCCTGATTACACTTGATAATATATTGTTTTAAATTACAACAACAGATTATGGCAGAGTATCCTGATTACACTTGATAATATATTGTTTTACATTACAACAACAGATTATGACGGAGTATCCTGATTACACTTGATAATATATTGTTTTACAATACAACAACAGATTATGGCTGAGTATCCTGATTACACTTGATAATATATTGTTTTACATTACAACAACAGATTATGGCGGAGTATCCTGATTACACTTGATATAAGATAGTTTTACTTTACAATAATACGTTATGATGGATTATAAATCAATTTTATTCTGCAATACAGATTCCATCAGCTCCCTTATTTTGGATAATAAGATGGTGTTACAATAAAACTAGTAGGTTAGGTTGGATTATTCTGATTTATAGATTAAGCTTATCCTTACAATGTGGATTAGGTTTCGTTAACCTCGGTGAAATTAATAAAGAATTAATCTCTACATTGAAAACTTGATTCTGTGAATTTGATTAAATTGTTTTACATTAAAATGTAAGTTGTTGAAACAGTCAACGTGTTTTCGGTTCCTCCCACTGAACAAATTTTCCAAAGAGATGGGAGTCGCTACTTGGTTGGTATTAGTGTGTTTTGGTGGGTGTTGGACAGCAAATAGAAGATAATGAAACGTCGTATTCCACCAATAAGAATATTATTCCCCAGGTAGCAGTGTTAGCAATTTTTGCGTATCGGCATTACATTAATACTAACGAATCCGTCACTGTATACAAAACTTCAATTTATATATCGTAAATTACTAACTAATAACTACATTAACTACAGTGCTCTTAAATTAATGAAACTTTAAGTTCAGTCTCGAGTGAAGCATATCACTGCTACAACGACTACAGGAATGACGCTACTGATAGTAACAGTATCATGCATTCTATAAATTCGTCCAGTACGTTAATCAACAAGATTACAATGACGGCCATTACTATTGTACAAAATCATAGACTTCATAGAAGTTTACATAATAAGAATGTGGTTGTTTGTTTTCGATGTTGAACTATATATAATATACAGTCATGTGAAAAAGTTAGGACACCCTATGAAAGCCTGTGTATTTTTGTAACATTTTTGGATATATAGATATTTAATCTCAATTTCAACAATACTGAGAGATTATAAAAATGTAACTGAACAATTAAAACTGAAGAAAAGACTTTTCAAGATCTTTTGTAAATGTAATTCTACAAAAATGCATATTCTAACTGAGGAAAAGGTTAGAACACCCTATCTCCTAATAGCTAGTGTTACGCCCTTTGACTGAAATAACTGCAGTAAGACGTTTCTTGTAGCCATCTATCAGTCTTTGACATCGGTCTGAAGAAAGTTTGCCTCACTCCTCAATGCAAAATTCTGTCAGATGTGAGATGTTTGAGGGATTTCTTGCATGTACAGCCAGTTTCAAGTCACTCCACAGTATCTCAATGAAATTAAGACCTGGGCTTTGACTCAGCCATTCCAGAACTCTCTATTTCTTAGTTTTCAGCCAGACTTTGGTGGATTTACTGGTATGTTTTGGGTCATTGTCGTGTTACAGGCTCCAGTTCCGCTTGAGGTTTAATTTTCTTACAGATGGACTCACATGTTCCTCAAGCACAACACAGTAGAATTCATGGTGGATTCTATGATTGTGAGCTGTCCAGGTTTCGCTGCAGCAAAGCAGCCCTAAACTATGACACATCCACCTCTATGCTTCATAGTTGGTATGAGGTTCTTTTCCTGGAATGCTGTATTTGGTTTACGCCAAACATGTCCTTTGTTCTGGTGTCCAAATAATTTAATTTTGGAGTAATCTGCCCAAAGAACTTATTCCAGAAGTCCTGGTCTTTGTCTACATTCTCTCTGGCAAACTTCAGTCTGGCCTTGATGTTTCTCTTACAGAACAAAGGTTTCCTCCTTGCACACCTCCCATGCAAGTTACACTTGTGCAGTCTCTTTCTGATTGTAGAGGTATGCACTTTCACATCAACAGTAGTCAGAGTCTGCTGCAAGTCCTGTGATGACATTTTAGGGTTTTGGAGACCTCTTTAAGCATCTGGCGATCTGTTCTCAGGGTGAACTTTCTTGGACGACCAGATCTGGGCATTTTGGCATTTGTTTTGAAAGCCCTCCACTTGTTGACTATTTTCCAGATAGTGGAAAATGTGGGATCTTTTTAAATCCCGTACCAGACTCATAAGCTGCTATAATTTTCTTTCTGAAGACCTCAGACAGCTCTTTTGCTCTTACCATGGTGCTCACTCTCACTTCAACAGTCAGGAGCATACCAAACTGCACGTCTGAGGTTTAAACAGAGCAAGCCTCATTCACAATACTGAGTAACGATCTGTGTGTGAGTTGAGCCATTTTAAGTGGGTATAAATGTGGGAGTGTCCTAACTTTTTCCTCAGTTAGAATATGTATTTTTGTAGAAAGATCTTTACAGAAGATCTTTACAGAAGACCAGCATGCTAACCATTGCGTCTGAAACACCATTACAAGAAAGCCCACGCTGTTTTCCTCTGTTACATCTAGGGCTTAATTTTATAGAATATGTTGACATCATGGTTCAGAGGAAGTTATAAATTTATGACTTTTATTGAAATATTGTAAAAAAAAACTATTGCAGGCGTACAAAAAGTATAATGCAGTTTTTGATTTTCAATTACATTTGAAAACAAAATTAATATACAAGACATAAAACAAAAGAAAGAAGAGGGCCACTTATCAGATTTGTAGGATCTTTATTTTAGCAGTGGTTGCACGTGGCTAAACGAAATAGTGGATAAAAATATAATGTTGTGACCGCTACTACGTTAAACTCAAAACCCGATAGTTGTGCTTTCCACAGTAAAATGGTGTTTTATAGGTAGAATAACTATATAATATCTAATATTCGAAACATATTCAAGTCTTCTTGAGCAAAGTGGAAAGAGCGCATGCACTAAGATTTATATGAAATACTTTCAGCATTTCTAGAGATCGCCATATTCCCACACCAGGGAAGTTATTCATTTTAATGTTTGTTTACTCTAAGTGCTAGAAGTAAAGAGGGTAAGGGTTGGCATTTATCACATATATAACTCGTTTGTACACGCTGAATGTGGTTTTCAATAAACCGTGGAAATGAAGGATATCCACTATTTGTTGTTTTTTTTCCTTTTCTTTTTGACTAATCACCTACATTGAAATATAAAGTCAAGTTTCCCTGATTCACTTACTATTTATTGTAAAATTTTATGTTTTTTCTGTAACAAGCAGAAGGCTACTTCACTGTAGATTTAGGCATAGAGAACAAGCATTACTCTCCATACATAAATTCAGTTGATAATTTCTATGAGTTTCTGTGTTTCAATGTATATTACTTCAAGTAATAGCACACTCCATCTTTCGTTCTTGCTATTAATTTTTGTACATATAGAGATTACGTTGCATTGTGCGTTTCGATTTCTTCGATATATGACTGTTCCAAATCTCCTAAGCTGGTCCACCTTTGTTAGGTAATGGGATTACGGCCGAAAGTTTCGTTTTCGGCAAGAGTTTACTTTACTTTACTTACAAATTAATGCATGCTATAAGTTATCTTTTTCTTGTGTCATATCGACTTGTGACGTTCTAGTCATTTTATTATATAGAATTATATTAAATAATTTATAAGTCTTTAATTCTGATCCATTTTGCGTCAAATAATAAGATGGTAATTATTATAATGCAGGAATTCGTCGTTGAAAATCTAAGTCCGTACCATTGTTAATAACACTACTGAAAATCCCACGATATTTCAAACTAATCTATCGCTCGTGAAATGTCAAAGGGCCTTGTTTACGCTCGAACACAGGAAGCTCAGTTTATATATGTTTTTATACACTCGAAAGATTTGTGGTTTCTAGGATCACAGTTTTCCCACAAGTAATACTTGAGTTCTTTAATTTGAAATACATTTTGTAACTGTTTAATCTCTACAATAACCACAGATAACTCTTGGGTTCTTTAATTTAAAGTACGTATGTAACTTTTCACTCTCTGTAACATACACAAGTAACTCTAATCAGGGTACATTTTTCTCCAAATAACAGACACAAGTAACTATAATCAGGGTATATTTTAATCTCCAGAACAGACAGAAGTAGCTCTAATTAGGGTAAATTTTAACACTTTATACGAGCGCTCCTCCATAAATATGATTTTAATCACTAGCTAAGTACAAGGTGCGATACAACACTTCTTCGTTTTATCAAAATAAAAGCAAAATTCCATCAGAAACTGAATTTAAAAAAATAATGATGAAAGAACATTTTTAAGAAAAACCAAACGTATCAAAAAATTAAAAAGTGGTATTGTTGTGTACCACACGCTCGAGATGAGCGTGTTTACAGCAAGCAACTGTTTTATAACAACCCTATTTCCCCTGTGGGAACATCCTAGATTCGTCCCTTACCAAAAATCTAAATTAAGCTGTTTTTAAGAGAAGTTTAAATGTAAAGTTCGGAGTTCGATACCATTTTGTTATTAAGGCTTAGAAGTTTTGGTTGGTTGGTAACCAAAGGGCTACTCTTTTACCAACGAATAGTGGATTTACCGTCCCATTTTTAAGCCTCCACAGCTATAATGATTGGTGGGACGGAGATTCGAACACGCGACCCTCAAACTGCATGTCAAGTGCCTTAACTACCTGGTCATGCCAATTTTGTGGTTCAATACATAACATAAGGAAGAGCATACTTTAACATTGTCAACCTCAGTTAATAACTGTTCGATCAAAGACTGATAAAATTAAATGTAAAGCACCCATTATTCGAGAGTTAGCTTAACCAAGAATCGTGTTTCTGAAGAAAGTTTACTGTGAACATTTGGTCTTTGTTATTAATTTATCAGAGCAATGAATACCATGTGCATGTAAAAAATTAGTAAGTTCCATTAAATTTCCAGTTGACCGTTGTCTACGTACCATAATACGAATACTTAGATACATATATTAATGCGGAAAAATGTTAGAAGGCGTCTTTTCTTATTTCTATAGATTTACTTTTCTGTTTGTTTGTATAGGATATTTGCACAAAGCTACTCAAGAGTTACTTTCACTAGTCGTCCCTGAGTGTAGGCGTAATGACTAGAGAGAAAACACCTAATCAATATCGCTTAATAGGATCTGAGTGTTATCTGAAAACACACTTACAGATTCAAAGTGTAAAGTACTATTTTGGGTCAACGGGTCCTCGATTTCAAATAATAGGCTAAGCCTAATTGTTCATTCAGCTTAATGTAAGCTGACGTACTTGAAAATAGCTAATAACGTAGCTAATGTGGTCCTGCTAGAAATATCAGATTGAGTTACTCCTGTAGATGTTAAGGAACTCATAGTCGTACAATGACGCCAAAATAATTTCAAGTGATCCAGTAATTAAACAACTGTTAAATTTATTGCCACCGTATTTTTAGTGCACCTGTTTACTGTCTTTCCAGTGGTGAAAGGGGGAGTTGCACGGGGAGTTGGTGTTTAGGTTTCCAGACAATGTAATTATTTTAATGAAAATCATTAGTTAGTATTAGGCCTACCAATTCTATTTTTCTATTATTCTGCTTTTGTTTGTTTCTGAATTTCGCGCAAAGCTACACAAAAGGAATATCTGCGCTAGCCGTCCCTAATTTAGCAATGTAAGACCAAAGGGAAGGCAGCTAGTTATCACAACCCACCGCCAACTCTTGGGCTACTCTTTTACCAACGAACAATGGGATTAGTCATCACATTATAACGCCCCCACGACTGAAAGGGCGAGCATGTTTTTCGTCACTGGGATTCAAAACCGCGACCCTTAGATTACGAGTCGAGTGCCTTAACCACTTGGCCATGCCGGGCCGAGCAGAAGTATAAGAGTTGAGAATAATGTGGCTGTAATAAGCCTAACGCACTAACATCTTAGTCATCGGTGCAGTACATGTGAGCCCCATGGGTCCTTTAAACGATTTCAATTCAACTGTTTGTGCACCGGGTTGTTTGTGGATACTAGAACTGTCTATGCCTCATGCACAGTCCATATCTTATGGAATGTACATTAATTATAGACAGTTTATACCTTATAGAATTTGCATACATTACGAACACTCTGTATCATACAAAATGTATAAATCTTATGGAACCTGCATTCCTTACGAGCAGGTCATATCTCACAGAATGTTCATTCCTTATGACAGCCCATATTTTATGGAATTTGCATACCTCATGGCCAGTCGATATATTATAAAATATACATATATTACGAACAGTTCATATCTTATGGAATGTACATGTTTTTTGTTTGTTGTATTTTTCAGGGAACTGAAACGTCTGTTTCTTTCGCCACATAACTCATCACATGCGTACAGCTATCTATAACATTAAACTGACAAATATGATGAAAGGCAGGTATTCAATAACACCTACCGCCAACTTTTGGGCTATTCTTGTCTCATCGAATAATGGGATTTAACATTCTTTTTGAAGCGCGCCTATGGCTAAAACTGCGGAGCATGTTTCTGTGGTAATAGTTCAGACGTACAACGCTACGCCCAGTCAACAATCACTCATAGGTCGTACATCCAGGTTCAGACATACAACGCTACGCCCAGTCAACAAACACTCATAGGTCGTACATCCAGGCATTAATGCAACTGTTGTTTCCTCAGTGATACATGATGTTATATACGCACTTTGTTCACAGCAGGGAATCAAACCAGTAATTCAGCGAAGAAAACAAAATAAACTTTTTTAAACAATGCGTGAGATTCTTATGCGAATTATTTTAACAAGGATTTTAAAATGGTTCAAACAAAATGCTAAACTCATAAATACCGTGTTATTCTGCATATAATTGAATATTTAAAAGTAAAATCATTGGCACCACATATCCAGATCAAATCTACGATATTTTAGCTTAATTATAATAGTAAAAAATTAACTAAATTTATCAAGCATTTTCATGTTAATAACTCTCTAATTTGTCTTTATACTCTATTAATTTAAATGAATTTAATTTTAAGTAGTTTTATGTAGACTGGCGTATATTTATAAAAGGAAAATATAACAAATTAAAAATAGTTTATTGGTAAAAACGAACATTATGTTTACTAATAAAATTATATTAATTTGGCGAGTTTTGCATTATTATTTTTTTATTTTACATTTTGTAATTTCCACGCCCAGGCAATTCTTTTGTAGATAGCGCGTATTACTAGTTTGTTTAAATTAAAATGTTGTGTCTAATCTCGAATATTTTCGTTGTCATTTTTGCTTTAGTTATCGTGTTTGCACGTTTTATGTGATTTTTTAAAAATTTTATTGAAGAATGTGGAAGTTGTGTGTAACTTTGTTCGTTTTAAAGACAAGACGGAGTGAATGTGGTAAATATACGATGTTAATTTGGCCTTCTTTAACTAGTTTGAATTCATGCTTTTTTACGTAAGTGTTCTGTACACGAGACCTGAAACCCACGTGCATCTAGTAAAAGGCGACGAGATGGAAGAGTTTTCTTTCTTATAGAATTCAGACTTCGCTTTATATTATTGGTTGCATGGATACGAATGAGATGTAAATACTCGTACGATCGAATTCAATATTAACTTTGAGGCAGTGCATTGCGGCAAATTCGTAAATTAGAGTGTGAAGACAGAAATAAGTCGGCTCCATCATAAATAGTCCAATTCTACCTCGAATTACGTAGAAAAATCGGAGAATCGATTCAAGCTGGGCCTTAACTATTAATGGCCTAGAGATGCTTGTAAAATGAATTGTAGACTCGGACTAGATGGTGAAGTAAAGAACTTGGAAAGTTACTAATAATCGAGTTTATGCGAAAGACAAATTGCATAGAAAGAATTCAACTTTGTCCAATTTTTATTTCACTCTTTTCTTCGAAGTTTTGCTAGAGTTGACTTAAATCTTTATTTTTATGTTCGACAGTGCTTCATAATAGACAAAACAAATTATCAAACTAAACGATATTATTATAAAGTAAATATCAAATTAAGTACATGTAAGCAGAACAACACAACAACGTTGAAAAATGTATCCAATAATTATATATAATTAGTTTATACGTTGTTAAGCACGAAGCTGTCTCCTAGTGGCACAACAGTATGTTTGCGGACTAAAATCGCTAGAAACCGGGTTTCGATACCCATGGTGGGCGGAGCACCGATAGCCTATTGTGACATGCTCATAAGGAGTATCGAAACCCAATCTTGATCGTTATAAGCCACGGGAAGGAGATCAGTAAGAATATTATTATATTTTATTTTTAAGAGTTTAGGGAACGTATTAATCACTCAATATTGTAAGCTATAATACTTCATCGGTAATACATTTCTATACACAACGAGATGTAACTGCATGTTAATAAACATCTATGTACCTTAAACAAGAAGATATAGCCTTTTCCCCCAGACAGCTTAAGTACATGGTAGGTAAGATGATAGTTTAAAAGTTATACTTTAGACAAAAATATGTTCTACCTTTATGACTGCTGTTATTTTTTAATTATTTTGGAAACAAACTGCTAAACGGACAAATTATTCATTGAGATGTGAATTGGGAACAAATTTAAAGGTTTATCTTAACGAAAAATTGTGCCTTTAAATCTGAGTTTCAAATTTCCACAAGAAATACAGATAAAATCAACAATAACAAAATCCCAGAATCCTAACAATTGGCACGGAACAAAAATCTTTCTTTCTTTCTTTTTCATACGTATTCGAAACTTTGAGTGGGGGCACATATACTTACAAAAATACATTGTATGCTCTTAAAACTAACTGGGCAAAAGAAGGCCACTGGATTACAGAAACGGATAAGGAAGTAGCGAATCCCGATGAATTTGTTTTTGGTGTTTTCTTATGGCTAAGCCACATCGGGCTATCTGCAGAGTCCACCGAGGAGAATCGAACCCTTGATTTAAGAGTTTGTTCTTGAATTTTGTGCAAAGCTACACGAGGGCTATTTGCGCTAGCCGTCCCTAATTTAACAGTGTAAGACTAGCAGGAAGACAGCTAGTCATTACCACCCATTGCCCACTCTTGGGCTACTCCTTTACCAACGAATAGTGGGATTGGTCGAATCATTACAACGCCCCCACGGTTGAAAGAACGACCATGTTGGGTGCTATGGGGATTCCAACCGACGACCCTCAGCCCAATGAGTTGAGAAGTAAATAAAAGAGTTGCAGATCATACTTAAAGTAAGTCCATTTTTATTTTATAATTCTTTACTATTTACTACGAAATTAAACGTTATAAGGTAGTTTATCAAAATTCTAATAGTTGAAAGTTAGCATCAGTGTCTTTCAAAGAATTGCCACTTTTTGGTAGCGTAATGTTCAAATAACAATACACCCTTGTGCAAATTAATTGAAACAAATGGTCATTTTACAATATTTTCAACATGGCGGCCGGTGTAGGCTCGCTGGATCCACTGATTTCCTTTATAGTCATTTTTTCACACAGACGGCGTCATTAGCTGTGTTTTGCAGCATGGTCGATCTATTTTTGGGATATATGACGAAATTTTGAGGAATATTACGTCATTCGAAAGTGCGTTAGAAGGGCAAGGAGACCAGTTAAAAAACAACTTCTTACCAACTCAATGGTATCAATGGGGTCTGAAATACAAGAATTAGACGCAAGAACAATGGAAAAAGGTGTTATTCAGTGACGAGACTCATTTCTTCGTACAGGAACAAAGAAGTCTGCATGTTCGCAGATTTCCAGGTGATAAACTTCGAAAATCTCACATCAGTCAGTTCGTAAAACATCCCTTGAAGAAGATGTTTTGGGGCTGTTTCAGCTACTATGACGTCGGAGGCTTACATATCGTAGAAGGTGTGATGCGAGGACCACAGTACATTGAAGTTTTGCAGAGAAGAGTGGTTCCAGAATTGAAAAAGAGATTTCTAGATGGATCTGGCATTTTTCAACAAGATCTGGCTCCGTGCCACACATCGAAACTTGTGAAGAATTTTATGACTACAACGCGAATAAAAGTGCTGAACTGGCCTGGAAACTCTCCAGACTTAACTCCTATTGAAAATCTTTGGGCAATTTGTAAAGAAAGACTTTGGGAAAAGACTGTACTACGAAAGATAAGCTAATTGAGGCCATGATTGAGGTGTGGTACCGCGATCCAAATATTAGTAAAGATTGCAGTTAACTCGTGGACTCGATGCCAAAGCGGATTAATGAACTTCTGAAAAATAAAGGCGGTCATATCATGTATTAATTTGTGAGTAATTTTTGGATTCTCCGAAATAAAACGCAAAAAATTGAAAAAATCGTAATTTTCCGTCTTGTTTCAATTAATTTGCACAAGGGTGTAGATATTTGTTTGTTGAATTTTGCGCAAAGCTAGTTGAAAGCTATTTGAAGCCAGCTGTCCATATTTAGAAGTAATAGACTATATCTAAAACGAATACAACTCTTGAAATGCTTTAGTTGAATAATAGGATTGACTTTAACTTCACGACACCCCCAAGGCTGAAAGAACGGGCATGATTTCTGATGAGATGTAAACCCTCGACTCGCTCTAACCAACAAGTCATCAAATACTTTCCCAAAACCAGCAAACTGCTTTTTAGCAAAGCAGTAAACTAGTAAAGATTCTGTAACTTTTACAGAAAGTTAAATAGACGTAATGATTATCTTAGAAGTAAACTTAGACAAGTAAATGAATAGTATACTAATATGATGGAACTGTACGAAACTCTTAGATTGCGAAATTGTGTTGTAAGTAATTTCTCGTGAGAATAGGGCAACCATAAACGATTTCCAATGTTGAACTCTTGTGTGTGAAAGTGAAGTAACGCTATCAAGTATTAGAAGTTAAACTTGTTTCTAGGGGGTGGCCAGAATATACACATGTGCAGATTAGTGATTTTGGTACAATTATTGATATTAAAGCTCCGTTTGCTTGTTTGGGGGCGAAGATAAACAATGTTTTACCAGCATCATCGGAAAGTGAGGTTCTTTATCCAACCATATCTGGAAAGCTTTACCTGCATTAGGTTTAGCTGGACCTGTTTCTAGCAATATTTTTGCTGGTTGATAAATACAGATTGTGTTATAACTGACCAGATTAAAACACAAACAGGTAAGTTGTGTGTAAAACAATCTTGCTAATAATTTTTGTATTTTCTGCTGCGTGAAAACTTTGCAGTGAACTAAACCGTAATTTGTGTTCTTACATTCAAACGTATACATAAGGAAATTCGTTCTTATTCTGAACTGAAATTAAATTTTCTCAACATTACGTTACATGTTGTAGTCCTTTTTCTGATTTATTAAGTATTTTTGGTTTATTGAAGTCCTCTTTGGAATAGCAAGGTGCTCTGTGAATTTGAGGATCCAGATTCGTATTCCGTGGGTGACAGTTAAAACCCACTATTCGATTAAGTGTATTAGTTCAAAACAAGGACGATTAGGGCACATAACCCTTTTGTAACTTTGCCTGAACACAGATACAACCAACCAAACTAATGGTTCAGGGTTTAACCAGTTCAAGTTACTACTCTTCTTATTCCAAAATATAAACTTTCTGTCATCTAGAAATAAACATTTTTTGGAGTTTAACCAGAAGGGTTATTGTTGAACTCCTGGGGCGTTCCAGTTATCTCGTGCGTGTATCGTGTATCAAGGCACATCAACTGCTATTGTTTCGTTGGTCCACGCTTCATTCACTTTCTTACGTATCTCAGATATTAGTTTTAGGACTAAAAAGGACAAATTAGTGACGTCACGCTGGTTCCTTAGTTCATTGGATTTATTATCTCTTCATGACGATCACAAATGTCATCTACTAGCATGTCATGCAGTTCAGAGAACCTTTGGACAGTGGGTGTCTCCTAACAATCGACTGAACAGGTAAAATTACATTGAACTCACCACACGTTTTGTGGACTAAAGAGAACGTTTTATCTGAACGATGTGGCTCTACGTACATACAACGGTAACAGGGCGTTTCTCTTTGAACAAATATTTACTTAGCTTTCACCATTTCGTGACCTTTTTGCCTGCTATCGAGGTTGAAATAAATCATTACTTTCAAGATAGAACGTGTTTCATACGCCTAGGTTTAGACTGCTTTAGACAGTTAGAATGTAACACCTTCTACTGATATGTCATTTTCAAACTCAAGAATCATGTTAAACGTCTTCCTGTGATAATGAACATTATTTAAGATATCTTTCTATATTTTGCTCAGATAATACACACAAGTTAGTTCTACTTTTTATTCTATATTCTAGTGAGGTAACACGTAACACTTTTTCTTCTTACTAATACATATTATATTCTGATAACACATTTTATTTTAATTTGTTTTACTACACGGTATTTTTCACTGAGCGTTTTATTATGTTAAAGACGTAACATGGGTTTGGAAATGTTTCAACCTAATATAGTGAATGTCTCAGTAAATAAACTATTGTAGTTCATTTGGGTGAAATATTATTTGTTTTTAATTATTTCTTCTAAACTACTACCTCAGTAGTAACATGCCCAACATCATTTGACCGTTTGAAAACCAGTTCTCCCCCACTTCCCAGAGTGCCCCCCCGCCGAAGACGGTACTGAAACATTAGCCTGCCCAACCCCAGACAGAATGAGCCGGTACCGATGTATAGATGATCAGGAGCTGTGTGACGGTTTCATTGACTGTCCTCAAGGTGAAGACGAAGACAGACAGGCATGTATGTTTTATAAAACGGTAAGTAATTTCAAAAACAAATTTTAATATAAACGTGACACAGGAAAGGAATTGGTAACAGTAACATCAGTATTAACGGATCCAGTAATAAATCAGAGCAGGAAAATAAAAAAGTAGTGTTTCTTAACATAAGGAAACAAATATCAAAATTGTGTATTCACGATTTTTATAAGACAAAACTACGTGTATTTTCCACTGCGTAATCTATTAGTGCCATTTATGTATCAGTGTCGCTATTGGCACGTTTGTAACTTTACATTATTCCTTGTGTTATTCGAACGAACATCACAAATTAAAAATGTTACATTTGTTACGTATTGTTAAAACATTGCAAAAAATTTTATTCGTGTAAATCAACCCAGAAATTTCTGTTGAATCAGAGACTGTTCTGATTTACCAAACGTAAATACTTGTCTTATAAGTACACACTATAACTTATAACTACTCCAGTTTACACTCATCACTACATTATGACCTCAAACTATTCCAGTTTACACTAGTCAGTACATAGTGGCCTCTAACTACTCCAGTTTACAATCGTTAATACACATAATGACATCTAACTATTACAGTTTACACTCGTCGGAATACAAAGTAACTTCTAAATACTCCTGTTTACACTCTTCAATACATCTAACACTTTCTAACTACTCCAGTTTACACTTTTAACTACGCAGGAATCTTTAACTACTCCAGTTTACATTGTTAGTACATAGTGACTTGTAGCTATTCCAGTTTACACTCGTCAGTTCACGTAATAGCTTCTAACTACTACAGTTTACACTCGTCAGTTCACGTAGTGACTTCTATCTACTTCAGTTTACACTCGTCAGTTCACGTAGTGACTTCTAACTACTTCAGTTTACACTCGTCATTTCACGTAGTGACTTCTAACACTACTCCATTTTACACTCGTCAGTTCACATACTGGCTTCTAACTACTACATTTTACACTAGTCAGTACGTAGTGACCTCTAGCTACTCCAGTTTACACTAGTCAGTACATAGTGATTTCTAACTACTCCAGTTTACACCGTCAGTTCACATAATTACTTCTACATATTTCTCGTCTGTACACTAATGAACTTTGGTTTGACAAATGAATTGTTTTTCATTCTCACATTAGTTGTTTGGCTAAAATAATGCAACTAGTCATTTTTGAAAATTGTTTTGGAATTATTTTATTTCTAGTTATAGAGTTTACAGTAAGGAAGAATTGATGTTTAATAAATGAGGAAACGAATGCTTCAAATCGTTTTTCTGACAACAATACAAACACAAATACAACGTAGAATGCATTTTTTGATTAACCCCTTTCTCCGGGTATTACTTGGTTACCGACGTTCTGAGTTAGGGTTAGTAACATAGTTTTATATGTACAGGGTGGCCCGCAAGTCCCTACCCATCCTTTTATCTTATATATACAGTGTATCTGTGTGCTGTCCCTCATTCTCGCTGCGCTCATGTACCCACGTACTTGTCACAATACGCTGGATACATAAGATATAAGGATGGGTATGAACTTACTGGCCACCCTGTACATTTATTAAAGATGCTTTGAAACTTAACCTAACGCCAGAATTACGATGTCAAGCCAGAATCAGTAGTGCCCCTACTGGACATTTAAAAGAACAATAAAAAAGAAACGCGTACCAATTTTCACTCAGATGTTTTTTTTTTTATTAAAAGACAGAGAAAAATCACCTAAAATACATGGCACGTCACATCATCTTTTCTGTCTGAGACAACCTATATTCGAATAATTACTAACCCTAACTCCAAATATCACAAATATTAATAGTTAGCTGTTCTCTTAATCAATACTGTATTAGGCCTCATAAAGACTTTATAAGTTTTTGTAAATAAAATTTTATTTTCGCTAAGGATACAAAGTCTAATATTTCTAGAGAACAAACCTATATTTTATTAACATCCTCAAGAGCTTTGGGAAGACAAAGTTACTGAATAACTCAGTCTCTGCTACACAACATACAACTCTATCAGTTAATATTTCCTTTGAACTTTCTGTTAATATTTTGTCAACTCAACTTACCTTTGGGACTACGACTGTCTAGAACATGTAGTGTTTCTATTGACAATTTGAACAAATTAATGATTAATCTATATATTAGATATGACTACATTATGTTTCTAAAAGAGTAAAAAAATGTATGTTTCACGTTTTCATTAACTGGAATGGATTTACTCTCCGTGAATTCCCAACTGCTAAAAGTCTGCATAATATGAGAGAGAGTTTAATTATTTATTTATTCTTGTCACCAAAGAAAATAACTAAGCTAGAAATAGGGCACAAAACTAATAAATAAAGTAGTTACCAGTTACTTAACTTCTTTATACACTTGTGAACTATTTCTTTTGTTGGAGTTTTTAGAGTTGAATACCGCATATCGATCAAAAAAACGTTAAATAAATAATAATAATACAGAGTGCATAATGGAACGTATTAGACCCACGTAGACTCTCCACGAGCGACATATGCTTAATGGGATGTAAATATTCTCAGTTAAGATGGTTAAAAGAGAAAAGGAAAAAGAGGTCGCTACTGATGTTAAAACTATTATATAATCATTGTTTATCTAGTGCTAGAAGCTGTACGTGATAGCAGTTTTCTGCTGGGTAATTTTTTTTTTGTAAACTTTTATTTATTCACCAAATTTCCAAAACATTCTTTAATATATGTTTTTAAAATGACATTCTATGTTTATTTAGTTTAATAAAGGCTCAACAAGAATAACTAATAAAAATAATATATACGACTTTTTTGTTCCAAAAATCGGTTGCAACATGCACATATCCTTAATAGAAGCACGTCTGAGAATGAATTAATTTGGAATAATGGATATTTCCCTTCATTTAGTATGCAATATCACTCTGCATAAAGTGAGCTTTTTTTGTATTATTGCTAGACTTGGGTAAAGATGACTTAATTTGAAACAACGATTATATGGATGTTTTTCTCTTTCAGACGAAAGCCCATCTAGATGTATTGGCTGACGCTTTATTAAGATGGGCTAGAGGGCGCTTCTGAAGAAAATGTTTCAAGATGAAAACCCAGGCCAGAGTCCATCCCTGAAGTTATTTTCACAACACAGCTTGTATCCGAGCTTTTTGATTTTGATTTTCTTAATTTTTATTACCAGTTATTTCGAAACAAAATTTATTATCTCACAACCTCAAAACTTTAGAGCCATTCGAGTTATATGACTAATCGTTAGAAACTCGTATTTAATTCTCTTTGTTTTCAAATTTCTCTTCTTGTTTAAAACTTAATTATTTCAGGTTTATCATGATCGGTGCTCTGGTTTAGTCTTGTAGAGGAAGCTTTATCCCTCCCAGTGACAACAGATAATTTTAAGAACGCCATTTACCTGTACGCGTGTATTTTTGTATACTTTAGTCTTTTATTTCGTCAAGACAACCTTACGTGCCATTACAATAGAAATCGTTTTAAAGTATGTTATACTGATATCACGTTACAAAAACTGTCGATCCGATTGCTTATTTTGTCACTGCAGAGAGTAAGTTATGAAAAATAATTTTGTGATGTCATGTAAAATTAGGCTTAATGTGCGGTTATTTGTTTCAATCTATTTCAGCGACCTTTGTCAAATACTATATATCATACCGTTGCTGTTTTATTCGCTTTCTTTATTTGGTGTTATCATCTTTCATCAAGAGTATGGAAAGCCCTTGTAGGTGCTACCAATCGTGTTAGTGTTAATGTTACTTACCCATTTAAAACATAAAAATAGGCTAACAACCTACGAAATAAAAATAAATAAATATTTAATATATTGTCGAAATACTCTTCCACATTTTCAAAATACATTTGCGTTTTTGTCTTTTGGGGGATTTTTTTTTTAGCTTTACTGTTTGAATTATCAGTCAGTTGTTAAAGGTGTTTTAATCTTTATTTACAAACAGTAAGAAAGAGAGCTTCGATTAAATGAAAGAAAATCGTTTTCATTAAACTAATGTTGGTTCATACGTACTTGTATGTATATATGAACACAAGGTGTTTACGTCACCGTTGCGTCATAGAAAGTAGTGGTTGTGGTACAATACAGTATTACTTTATCGTTACGTGAGTGTAACATCTATTAATCAATGTATAACTGTACGTTTCTTAGCAGCTAAAGCAGCCATCACGTTAAGCAGCTGTTACTATGACGATGACTTGTTTTTAGTCATTGTCCATTCTTACAGTCGTCAAGCGACGAACTTTACGACCTTTATTTTATGACAAAATTGAAATAAGGTTTAAGGTTGGCAATGATGAATCCCAAACTTAAGCCTAAAGGTGTGTGGTTTTCCGTTTGTTTCTTATTTAGAGAAACATATTAGCAAAGTATTCTTATTCTAAGTTTTAAATGTTCCAACTTAACATATTTTAGTAAATAAAGGTATTTCCAATAGCTATTTCACCTAGTCGTTCGTATGTTTCCTTGTAATCACGTTTATTGTTACACTTTTTTATTTGATAATCAATTTTCTTAATTTTATCGTACAAGGTTTGAAAATTATCAAATTTTCTACGTTTAGAATGTTTGGTTTAAGTAGGAGATATTTTAGTAGAATAGTTGTTTTCTTTCCAAAACCCAGTGAGTATTGCTTTCAACAACCAAATTTCAACCATTTTCTCTAATTAAAGTTTTTAGTTTATTTTGAAAGAAATAAACCAACAAAAGTAATTCTGAACTGTACATATGAATATACTAAGATAACTTTTAAAATAATCGATCGGTCCGAATGTTAAAGATGGAGCGAACCACTATCAGAATTAAACTTGGGAAAAAGATTATTAGATACTGTTGAAGCTGACAGCAATATGTATGGGTGAAAATGTAAGTGAGTAAGAAACATACCTCCATGTGTTCATTTAAACTTTATCCAATTTGAGGCAAACCTAGCTTATTGACAATGCACCAATAATCTTAAAACTAAAATATTGTTATAAATAATTATGAAGTATTGTTATAATTATGATAATAGTGTTATTTTCAGTTTAAATTATTAGTTGAAACATATATACTTGTAATCAAATATATATTTTAGAATTTCTATTTATTACCAATTATCTTTGCCACAAGACAATAGTAACAATTTATATTTAATAAGGTGATTATACTGCTTCCGAAGTAACCAGTATTGTTGGATAAACAATGTTTACATTTTTATAGCTGTAAGACACTTTGCATAAACCTTTGACCTCTGAAAATAGTTGATTTTCAAAGTTCACTGATGGGATTGGTTCGAAATGGAGCTTCAATAAGTTTGAAATGCTAAACTTTACCCTTAAAAACAGCTTTACAAAACATAGCTCTCTTCATACTTTATTGATTTACTTTTCTGTAAGATATAAAACCATTTAAAAACATGTTCCAGATACATACTTAGTAGGGACTTCAAACTTGGCATTAAATGGAAGTTTGGGATTTCTGTAAGATAAGTCACGTTTCCTACATATGTTCTTTAGAAGCATGGAAAGTCAAAGTTTCTATATATATGTATAGGACTTCTTCATATCTGCTTAAAGTTGAGGTTTCTGTATAGACAAGTTCTATCTATCTGTTTAAAGTAAAGGTTTCTATATAAACAAGTTCTTTAGATGTGTGTAAATCCAATGTTTCTATACAGAAAAGTCCTGTAGAATCCTCTAAATCAAAGTTTTATATAGAGAGAATATCTGTGTATACGCATATAGACAAGTTCCGTTGATGTGTGTCAAGTAAAAGTTTTATCTAGACAAGTTCTGTACATGTGTGTAAAATCAAACTTTCTATACAAACGTGTCTAGATGAGTGTACAGTCAGTGTTTTTACATGAACAAGTTCTCTAGATGTGTGTACAGTCAAGGTTTCTACACGAACAAGTTCTCTGGATGTGTGTAAAATCACTGTTTCTGTATAGACATGTTCTATAGATGTATGTAAAGTCAAGATTTCTATATAAAGTTCTACTATATGTGTAAAGCTTTCTATGTAGACAAGTTCTGTAGATGCATGAAAAGTAAAGGTTTCTATGTGGTCAAATTCTGTATATGCGTGAAGAGTAAAGGTTTCTATGTGGTCAAATTCTGTATATGCATGAAGAGTAAAGGTTTCTATGTGGTCAAATTCTGTATATGCGTGAAGAGTAAAGGTTTCTATGTGGTCAAATTCTGTATATGCGTGAAGAGTAAAGGTGAAGAGTAAAGGTTTCTATGTGGTCAAATTCTGTATATGCGTGAAGAGTAAAGGTTTCTACGTGGTCAAATTCTGTATATGTGTGAAGAGTAAAGGTTTCTATGTGGTCAAATTCTGTAGATGTGTGAAAAGTCAAGGTTTCTACGTGGTCAAATTCTGTAGATTTGTGAAAAGTAAAGGTTTCTATGTGGTCAAATTCTGAAGATGTATGTGAAGAAAATGTTTCTATAGAGACAGATAGTTTCTCTAAATATGCAGACAAGACTTCTATATATATAGTTCTGTACATGTATTAAAAGTAAGGGTATCTGTACAGTGGGATTCTGTAAGATGTATTTTTAATGATAGTAAGAGGTCTGTATATAAAGAACTAGACAAGTAATCATAAACAAGTTATTGAGTAGCATTATTGTTGTGATACATTGGGTTTTAGTGAGCAAGAAAGGAGAACTAATAATAAGCATGTGGAAAGATTGAAATGTGGGAAGAAAATCTCAGAGATACTCTACACACATAAGGAAGGAGGGGCTATCTGTACATCTAAGGTTGTTTTGTATGTATGCAGAGTTCTGTTTCAGGTAGATCAACTGCAACCTCTATTTCAGATAGATAAATCATAAGAGCTATGTAAATTAGTTTGATCATCAATTATGTGTCAGGTAGACTAAATATCAGATCTGCACAATGTAAACTAATCATAAGCCCTGTGTCAAATGAACAAACCAATAGTTTTGTGTACATAGAGACCATCCTGTGAGCTAAACGTGAATTATGGGATGCTTTGTATATGTGAGTCAGGAGATCTGTGTAAATAGAAGTAATTGTGCATATGGTAGTAATAAAATATTCATCTGGAAGAAGGATGAGTCAGGGGTACTGTGTATATAGTAGTAATAAAATATTCATCTGGAAGAAGAATGAGTCATGGATAATGTGTACATTGAAGTAATGGAGGATTTTGTATACATGGTAGTAACAAAATGCTTATCTAGAAGAAGGATGAGTCAGGGGTACTGATTATGTGAGCTAGTAAGTTCTGTGTACCTTCATGAAGTCTAGACATTTTCATAATTACAATATATCTGGGGCAATGAGAACATAAAGGGCCAAGAATTCAGTTAAAACATGAGAATTCAGAGTTCTGAGCATGAGATATGTACAGGTCTGGAACATACTCGTAGAATTAATTTGGAATTGCATGTTTTTTCCCATTAGCAAAAATAAGACAAATAATGTTTTGTTTGTGTGTCTCAATTGCAGACATCATGAACAAAAGACGCATTAAGAGACATTGTTTAATAGCTTAAAACACTACATAAAATATGATTATACAATTTTCTTTTTCTAAAGTTGATTTGAAAGAAATGGGAAACTTTCAGTTAACTTCTGGTGAACTTCGCAAACTCTTTTTCTAACATGAGAAATTATACTGAAACAAATATTTGATGTGTCTATTTTGTGTCACTATGGTGTTTTATTGTTTTAAAAATAACAGATACTAGCCAAATGGTGCAAGTGTTTGAGGTTTTCTCTATCTGTTGTTGTTCATGAGAAGTATTTAAACAAAGATGTATTATCAAAAACTGTAGTACTCTCCTAATGATGTGCTGAATTAATATTTTTGTTGCATTTTCTTCCCACAAAGGGTGAACAATAAATAAAGTATCTAGGTCTTTATTTGTGATGCCCCCTGTGTTAATTTGCCATTCCATTGGCTGATACGGTTATATATTAATGCTTTTGTTGCATTCAATTGCCACGAGGGGTCAGCTGCAGTTGCAGTTTCTGTATGTTTATTTTTGATGCCCTCATTTCTATAATTTTAGTAAGTATTCTATTGTGACTTAATCATCCACCCAGATAACTTGCTTTCCTAGAATACAAAGTAAAAATAAAACAAAATACTTTCGCTATGATTAGGAATTCCTTATTTTAAGGACTTTATTTATTGTGGTTTTTAGCATTAAAATAGTCACTACTTTTTACAATAGTAGTTACTATTGTAAATTGAACAGTACGTTAACTAATATTGCTAAATTAATGTTCTTCCACTAAATTTAGTGCTAATAACTGAGGCACATATCCATTCAATGAAATGGCAAGCTTACAAGTAACTTACTAAAGTAAGAGAGATTTCATTTCATAAATATGTATTAACTCATAAAGTGAGTTGAAATGTTTATATAACTATATAATCAATAATCAAAGTTCTAAACATTGTTTACTGAACAATACTGGTATTGTCTTTCTGATACATTTCTATCTTGTTCTGATTTGCATAAAAGTGTTTCTATATACATATGAATTTGTTAACTTCAAAAGCTGGTCAGGTAAACATCTAACTTGATAGAACAGATAAGTATAATTTTATGATTGTGATGTATTCCTAACTGTATATAGTACATTCCACTGACATTAAAGACAAATTCTTACTAATTATTGTTCTGAGCTGTATGAGTGCCATACTGTTTTACAATACTCAGAGCTACAACTGTATTTTCAATTGATAAATAAATATATATTTTTTCTCTGGCCAGAAAATATATTGTCTGAATTTTAGTTTGTAAATAAATGTCACATTTGTTTCTACCTTTTAAATATTATTTATACAGGTAACATCTGAGCAGTTGATTCTAAACATAGCAAAGATTATATCACACATTTTTTTTATGCTTTTGAACAGCTTGCATTACATAAAAAAACATACTAGTTACTGGCATAAATTTTGTGGTGCTAAAGAATTCTGGAAAAAAAAATTGATCACTATTCAGCATGTTTTTCTTATAGCGAAGCTGTAGGGGAATCAAGCTCCTGGTTTCAGCATTGTAAATCTGATGATTTACTGCTGTCTCACCAGAAGACATCACTATCAGCTAACAAAAATAAACAATTATCTATTCTACTGGTATGGTGTGCGACTCGTAATCCGAGGGTCGTGGGTTCACACCCACGTCGCGCTAAACATGATCGCCCTCCCAGCGGTGGGGGCGTTATAATGTACGGTCAATCCCACTATTCATTGGTAAAAGAGTAGCCTAAGAGTTGGTGGTGGGTGGTGATGACTAGCTGCCTTCCCTCTAGTCTTACACTGCTAAATTAGAAACGGCTAGCACAGATAGCCCTCGAGTAGCTTTGTGCGAAATTCCAAAACAAACTTCAAACAAACAAACTATTCTACTGGATAAAACATAACAATATTATAGCTAGGGGAGATTTATTGGCTAATTATTGCAAAACATTCTTTAGTAATCTACATTCTCCAGATTCCAATTAAATAACTGTCAATACACTCTGTGTTTCTCATTCAACAACTTGCACAATAATTTATCAACAAACAAATAAAATCTAATAAATAATCAACTTCTCATTTTTAACTGGATGCTACCTGAACACATGGGAAAAACCCAACAATAATCACTGTTATACCCAAGAAACAAAATAATAAACTTAACCCTGACAGCATCAGCATTATTAATTTTTTTATATGTCTTGGTAAACTAATATCTAACAGAGTTCTGCTCTTTCATGAAACAGACAATTTAATAACAAACTTCCAAAGACAAAACAAACAAAAAAGAACACAATTAAAAGAATCTGTCCACAAATCACTTAATGACAATAAAGCTTAACACAGGAGTATTCTTAGCTGTTAAAAAAGTGTTTTACACAATGACATCAGTTATAAGTTAAAACAATAGAATATCAATGAATCCATAATGAAATGGGTATCCAACTTCAAGGCTGATACAAAAACCCAAGATGAAGTAACTAAGCCATTATCTAAAACATTTAGTATTACCACTCAACATAACTTTTGTAATTAACGTTCCATTTTCCAATCTAACGTATACGTACCATAGCAGCTGTTTGGATCACAAACGGAAACCCACTAATCACAACTGTATATATATATATATATAGAATATTTATTAGCCCTCTCATATAATAACATAACAGAGAATAACCTTAATAAACTACAACAAAACAGACCAATTAGATTATCCCTAAGGCTTCCAAAATTCACTGCCGTAAATCATTTGCATAAAACCAATAACCTCCTTAATTAAGGAACGGATTCACTGAGCTTGCCTACAATTATTTGGGCTATCTGTGCTCTGCCCACCATAGGTACAGAAAACTGCTTCTTAGCATTATAAGTCTACAGACCTTCCACTGAGCCATTGAATGGTTCTAGTGAGTTTATAAGTAAGGAAGACAAAAGAAACAAACTTAAAGCAGCTCTACACACAGTTACAGGTGTTACTCTCAAATACACATCACCAGAGAAGAAGAAAAAAAAGATTAACCAAGCTCTCACAGTTGTGATGGTTTAAATATTATATCAGAGGACAGATAAAGTTAGCATCTGTTCTGTGAAAGTAGGCTTTACATGGGTGCTTTTGTTTTTCTCCCACATCCAAATTAATCTAGACACTGGACCTAATGGTCCAGCCCTTCTCAATAGTATTGTTCCAAAAATATAATACAATACCAACGGATACTTTTAAACATTAAAGGGAGCTATTTAACAAATAATACATGTTGGAACTGGTTGCTAGTAATCACTACTTCAATCTGTCACGTTATCAACTTGAGATCCTCGTGCCTTCTCAGACCTCTGAATGCTCTTAAACCTAGAAATACAATTCAAAACGTTCTCACACTAGCAGTCAAAGGTGAATACTTGTACCCAAACACTCCTTTTGGAAGTCCAGGCAATATTCGTGCTGTTTCCTCTTCCTTCAAACAAAATTTCTGCCACGATTACTTTACGTAGCGCCATCTGTCGAGCTAAATAACAACATTGATTTAAAAAATAAGAGAGAAAAAGGAAAAACAAGACACCTCAGTGCCTACTTGTTTGTTCAACGACCCTTGTATATTCAAAGACATTAATAAGTTCATTCTATACTTTAGTGTAATGAAGATTCTTTTTTTTTCATTAATCATAATAGACTGTTTACCAAATGATAATTATATTTATGACAAACTGATCTATATTGGTGTATTGAACCAAGGGGAATAAGCTCAATGAGCTATCTGTGCTTTGCCCACCACAGCTATTGAAACCTGGTTTCTAGCGTTATTAAGTCTACAGACAAGTTGCTGTGCCACTGGGGTTTGATTTTTGGAGGGAATAATTTACAGTGGTTAACCATGATAAACTGAAGTTAATTGTTACAAGAACTTCTCCTATTCATAAGTCGTAATGATAAACACTATTAATTGTACTCATAGTTTATACTAGATATTTTGTTAGTATTTTAAAATTTTAGTATCACTAACACAAAGGGTATAACAGCATCACTGATGCAAGGGGTATAGCTGCATCACTAACACAAGGAGGTACAGCATCATCACTAACACATGCAGGTATAGCATTATCACTAACACAAGGACGTATAGCAGCATCATTAACACAAAGAGGAATAGCAGCATCACTAACACAAGGATTCATACATCATTACTAACACAAGGGGTATAGCATCATCACTAACACCAGAAGGTATAACATCACCAACACAAGGAGGTATAGCAGCATCACTAACACAAGGGGTATAGCATTATTACTAATACAAGGAGTACAGTATCATCACTAACACAAGGGGTATAGCATTATTACTAATACAAGGAGTACAGCATCATCACTAATGCAATGGATATAGCATCAATACCACAAGGGGTATAGAGCCATCACTAACACAAGGGGCATAGCAGCATCACTAACACAAGGGGTATAGCAGCATCACTAACACAAGGGGTATAGCAGCATCACTAATACAAGGGAGTATAGTAGTATCACTAGCAGAAAGAAGTACAGCATTATTACATCCCTTGCTCTCCTATCTGCAGCCCAGGTACAAACGTCTATGTTATACTCAAGCAGTATGATTAAGGAAGAACTTCATTAGACTTTCAACAATTCAACATGTATATTATCACTACCATGTTAAGTTTAAAAGATACACGAGTAACTAACTTTCTTAATATGGTCAGTTCACAGTGTCCAGATTTAGAAGATACACAAATTTATTGTTGTTTTCCTCAAGAAACCCTACCCTCTATAGCAATGTTTATCTTGTTCCACCTTAGATTTCATGTCCTCAATAAACAACTCTACCCTCTATAGCAAATAATCCTAGAATTTTGTTGTTAGTTTAACTAATCCTAGATTTTATTGTTAAGTTAACTAATCCTAGAGTCTCATTGTTAGGTTAACTAATCTTAGAATCTTATTATTAGGTTAACTAATTCTAGCATTTTATTGTTAGATTAACTAATCCTATAATCTTATTGTTAGTTTGACTAATTCTAGTATTTTATTGTTAGGTTGACTAATCCTAGAGTTTTATTACTAGTTTAACTAATCCTAGAATCTTATTGTTAGGTTGACTAATGCTAGCATTTTATTGTTAGGTTAACTAATCCTAGAATCTTATTGTTAGTTTAACCAATCGCAGAATACTATTGTTAGGTTAACTAATCCTAGAATGTTATTATTAGGTTAACTAATTCTAGCATTTTATTGTTAGATTAACTAATCCTATAATCTTTTTGTTAGGTTGACTAATTCTAGCATTTTATTGTTAGGTTAACTAATCCTAGAATCTTATTGTTAGGTTGACTAATCCTAGAGTTTTATTACTAGTTTAACTAATCCTAGAATCTTATTGTTAGGTTGACTAATGCTAGCATTCTATTGTTAGGTTAACTAATCCTAGAATCTTTTTGTTAGTTTAACCAATCGCAGAATACTATTGTTAGGTTAACTAATCCTAGAATGTTATTGTTAGGTTAACTAATCCTGGAATTTTATTGTTAGGTTAACTAATCCTATAGTTTTATTGTTAGTTTAACTAATCCTAGGATCCAATTGTTAATTTAACTAATGCTAGAGTCTTATTACTAGTTTAACCAATCCTAGAATCTTATTGTTAGGTTAACTAATCCTAGGATTTTATTGTTAGGTTAACTAATCCTGGAATCTTATTGTTAGATTAATTAAACTAATGAACAGAAAAGAAAAAGTCCGCAGTCTAACAATGTAAAACAATATATAAAAAATATATCATATTTTATTATCTCATCATTTGTTTGTTCACAAAACAGTTTTTTGATAGAATAAAAAAATCAGTATCAGACAACCTAGATATTGTTTCACGTAAGAATGGGCTTAAAAATAAACTGGAACATGAAAATTCAGATTTTCATATGCTCATTGACCAGAAATATATACACTATTATAGTTTTTCTGCCTGAACAAAATTATTTAACAACAGATTTCTTGCATTTACCAAAACACTTGTGAATTTATCAGATGTTTTTTTATAAGTTTAGTTTTCTAATACAGTGAAGAAATTTACCCTTTTCTTCAAAGTCCTGCTTTTAACATATTTTTATGACAATGTAACTTTAAACAGACATTTTTATAGATTCACTGTGAGACCTACAATACATGATATTCAGTGGTAATCATCCAATCAGTTTTTTACAGATTGTTCATTGCATAATTTGAGTTTCAATTTAAACACTTGAAGGATATCTGGAATACACCAGCCTTCTGTTTTATCTTACAACTAATTTACAAAACATTAAGTTGCAGGCAACTGATACTCACAAGTTAATGCAAACAGATAAAGGACAGAAAATTAAACAAAATGCCACCATATGCACTTCAGTAACAAACTGCAAGCTAGGATCTTATTAATAAATACATTTTACAAATGTGTGTTTGATATATACTCACCAGCACAGTTCACATTTAACATGTTAATTTAGGTGTGAGTTAACTGAAGGCTAGTAGCATACAAATCTCATATACAGACACATGAGGGAAATAGCATTTCAGTGTGTAGAAGTGAGTCATTGTGAGTAAAACAAATTTCAAGACTTCTATTATAATCCTTGATGAATTAATTTGAAAACCTTACATACTAAATATAGCATAATAAAACACTTGTATACAGGGATAACATGAATATGTTGATATGTTTCAACTACCCATCTAAACACTTGTTGGAGAAACAACATCAGACTGTCTTTGGCCAAAACTTAAATATTACAGTCCTTTAGCCACTTGACCAGACCCTTTATACTCTTCTAACAGCAGTTTTTTTCTTTATGTAGTTGACTTAAGGTTACCATGTTTATAAACTTCATTTTAACATTACAAACTCAGACCTATTAACAGTTACTAAAAAGAAATTAAAGACCACAATCCCAGCCTATACTGTATTACATAATACTGTGTATATTTTAATTTTAAACTTTGTTATTATTTTACTCTGAAATGATTTGTTTTACTTAAAATCCAATTTGTGTTTTCCATAAACGAAAATGCTACTTCAACTTACAGTATCTGTTACATCTTCTTCACCAAAAGAACACCATCACTGATTTGAGCTGCCAAAACTTAACAAAGTACCTATTTCTGCAAATAGAAAATGATACACCACATAAAAACAATATTTTCAAGTAGAATAAACAGTACATGTATTAAATAAGTTGTTTCCTGACCAGGAACTGAGCATATAAAGAAATCTAAAAACTCAAAACTATTTTAATGGTAATAGATACAAAGAGGAATATATTTATTGGATATATGACAATAAAAGGTAAATGATCAAAACATAATAAGTTTAATAAATATTACATGGTTTCTTATACTTTAAGAATTAAATAAGATATAATGAAGCTGATATATTTATTCCAAAATGAAAGATAAATATTTACTCATTAAAAAAGATAATCATCAATAATTACAAAAATATTCTGCTTAATACAGTGTAACATACCTTAGATAAGTGCAAAAAACAGTGTCTCCACTAAACATCTACTGAATCAATTAATGTTTCATCAAAGATAGGTACTCCTGTCTTCAGGTATTAATATACCTAATTTCTTTATAATCCGTGTACAGATACTTAAACAACTTTGTGTACATTAATGACAGGAACAGAAAAGTAAACATTCTTCCAAATAAGCCTAAAAAGTTAGTGAATAATTTTGAGATTTTTAAATTCCTGGAAGTGAAAAAACAGAGGAGAAAAGTAAATTTAATAAAAAAGAGAATATGGAACTGTATAATGTTTACTGGATTTTGTTGTTGTAGTTGAGTTACCATTATAATGTTTACTGGACTGTGTTGTTGAAGTTTAATTAGTGTGTAATGTTTATTGGACTTTGTTGTTGAAATCGAGTTACCAGTATAATGTTTACTAGACTTTGTTGTTGAAGTTAAGTTAGTGTACTATGTTTACGCTACTGAACGTTTGTTCTTACTAATTTACTGTGAACTTATTCTTGGATTCGTATTATAATAATATCAAAATTTGGGAGTTAGAATACATTAATTATTATTAACAGAGCATTTATAGTTTACACAAGAATCAAAATTTAAGATGTATCTTTATTTTTAGACATAATTATAATTACTTTTCAGCACAATAATTCGCCTTGAGGAAATTTGTTTTTTGAATATATAACTATCCCACATGAATGTGTAATAAACTACCAAACGCAACATCACTTTATAAATAAATAAAGGTTTACTCATTAACTTAACAGCACCGTCTAACAGCTGATAATATATGATTTTCATTAATTAAATTCGTATTGATTACACAGAAGTAAAAGAAGTTTTAAAATTTATGTAATCTTTCGATAATTATTTCTTATTATTATGCTGCTATCGTCTTCTTTTTGTTGTTTTTTAGGCGCAAACCTGCAGAGATCGATAGACCTAGCGTTGTAAAGTAGCTAGCGTGGACGGATTGTATATTTAAAAATACATATCTCATTGCCGCACAAATGCACTCCGCACTTGAGGGCTGTGGATACGATATAATTATGATTGTTACTTTTCATTATTCGGTAAGAAGGAAATAACCCGAAACGTGGCTGTGGGTGCTCTTCACTAGTTACCCTTCCTTTACGCCATCATTTCAAAATTATGAAGACTCCTACGATAATTTTTTGGTTAAAATTGTAAATACAGCTACAAACACATTTTAAATTTTAATTTTACTGTTTGGAAAATCTGTTGTTTTTTGGTAAGTCTTGTTTTTATATTAATTCTGAGTAACATGTTTGGTGTAAAATTTGTCCTAATGTGAACAAATCATTGTTTTCACTGTTATACTAAAATTCAAAATAGGATTTTATCAGTTAGATGATTTTGTAATTTTGCTTAATTAACAGTTTGATATTTTTCTTCCCTTTCTAATTTAGTTATAATTTACCACGATTTAATTATCTATGTCAGAATGAGGTAGTAATTATCGTCCTGTAGATTATTAGGGTTTGTTTTGAGGTTGATTATTGGAAAACAATAACTAGCTGATAGTTTTTTTTTTTTTTATATGATGGTAATGATACATTTATAAACCTATTAACATTCAACAAGTTTTGATTATACAATTGTATAAGATATAGTAGAAATGAAGAACAATTAACTGTAACTCGAGCGCTTTCTAAAGGTGGGCATATTTTCTTCAGAGGCAAACTGGGAGTCAAAAAAGAGACACAAACTGAACAAGAATGTAGTTATTAAAACAAACAAAACTAGTCAAAAGAGAAACTCATTTTGTCAAGACATTGTTGTAACGTTGTTCCTTGAGACTGTTATTTCTACATGAAAACATTGTTTTAACGTTGTGTTTGAGGTTGCTATTTCCAGCTGAAAACATTGTTGTAACTTTATTCCTTGAGATTGTTATTTACATTTGAAAACACTATTATAATGTTGTTGCTTGAGATTGTTATTTCCACCTAAAAACATTGTTGGTTGTAACATTGTTCCTTAAGACTGATATTTCCATCTGAAAACATTGTTGTAACTTTGTTCCTTAAGGTTGTTATTTCCACTTGAAAACACTGTTATAACGTTGTTACTTTATATTGTTATTTCCACCTGAAAACACTGTTATAACGTTGTTGCTTTATATTGTTTTTTTCCACCTGAAAACATTGTTGTAACGTTGTTCTTTCATTGGAAAGAGATTATTTGGTAAGAGTAATGCGAAGGCCCGTACACGCAACGATAATAAATTATTTTATTTCTTCCTTAACGTTTCTATAAGCTGTCTTGATATGTACACTATTGTAGCTTATACGTCTAAATTTGCACATGATGTTTAATGAAAATTCTTCGCTAATGGAACCGCAAGTAATTAAAAACTTATTTGCACAGTTTCATAACCAAATATACGTTATAACTTACACTATTTCTTTCTGTAATTCAGTAAAACTAAAAGCTTCATTGAATAACAAGCGCTCTTGTAAGTAAAGAGTAATACTATTTAATGTTTCTCTTACTGCTAATTTATATCTAATGCCTCACTCCTAGATATTGGTCTAAGTTACTCTATTTTCCTGATGTAATCTAGAATATTCTACGTTATCTAAGTTTAACGTTATGCGGTCTCTGGCTAATATTTAAATTAAAACACTGAAACATAACTTAAAACTCTTTATTAGTAAAGATTGTAACATCTTTGTTCGTGCATTGTTCATTACATCCGCGTGCATAAGAAAAAGATGCAAGCAGAAAATGACCACTTTATTACGTAATAACAACCTTTTCACCCTACACTCATCAATTGCCTGATAAACTGAGATGCAAGAAAATTATTCATCCATGGTTAATAATAAGCAGCCATCTTCCATTCATCTCCAATGGGGGTTAGAAACTGCGGATTAGACTCCAAAGTGTTTTCCCAAATTGATACTTGGTAGATACTTTTTAAAGCAGAAGTTTGTGTCAGAGGGAGTTGATGTGAATGCAAGTGTTTATGATTTTCTCTCATCTATATAAGGCCAGAGTAGGAGATTTTCAGCCTTCTTACAGCTTACATCCAATAATGTACCAAGCATTGGAAACTTGTATATAACTGGATGCCCTAAACCACGAGGAGACACATTGCTCTTTTCTTATGTCTTCCACACAAAAAAACATTTATTGCGACATATCTGTGTTTTCTGTGTGACTAGGCAAAGAAGTCCTACGCACACACCTTAAGTGAAAGCTTGTTGCATAATACATATGGCAAAAAGTTGCAAAAACAAACAAAGGAATGATAGGAAAATTTTAACAAAAGACGAACTTGAGATTGCCAGCAGTCAAGAAAAAATGCTTCACCTATAAACAGTGTTACACAACTATAACTTATAACTAATCAACTTAAAAACAGTGGTACACAACTATAACTTATAAATACACAACCTATAAACAGTGGTACACAACTATAACTTATAAATACACAACTTATAAACAGTGATAGACAATCACAACTTAGAAATACTGTGTCTGTAAACAGTGGTACACAGCCGTAACTAATAACTACTCCACCTATAAAGTGATACATAACCATAACTTATGAATACTCCATTTGCACAAATTGAAGAGTAACCATAACTAAGAAATACCTTATATTTTAACAATGGAATATGATTTCTTCCTTCATCATTTTCTTTTAGTATAAAATCATAACTTTCAGATAAAGTGTAAATCAACTGTTTAGGACTTACTTCTCGCTAAGTTGCCTTTAACTTGATGAGTTCAAAACGAAAAGAAACTGATTTTCGAAGCTATTTAAAATAGTTGCTGGTAAATACAGGTCATTAATATCTTCAGAAGAAACAATAAAACTACACTTACAGAAACGCTATCGATAAATAAGTGAAACTCAGTATATGTAAATAGAAGTTAAGTATGTGTTGGATATATTTCCTTATAATCTGTTTTCTTCAGTGGTACAGCAGTATGCCTGCAGACTTACAAACCATATAAATCACGCTTCGATACTCGTGGTGAACAGAACACAGATAGACCATTGTGTAGCTTCGTACTTACCTTCAAAAAACATGAAACAAATGCTATCTTTTGAGTAAAATTCTCTGGTTCACACAGTTCTTGTAATGGTTTTTATTAATAGTATATGCAAAATACAAGAAACAAACAGTATAGAATCAAAATACAACACAAAAATACTGTTAAATAGTGTAGAACCATAATACAACAAATATTGTTAAACAGTATAGAATCAAAATACTACAAATATTGTTAAATAATGTATGATCAATATACAACAAACAAATACTCTTAAACAGTATAGAATCAAAATACAATAAACAAATATTGTTAAACAGTAAGGAATCCGTTTTACTCAACGTAGCTGATTAATCACTTAGGTAAAAGTGCTTCTAATATGTTTATTATGTAACGTTTGAACAACTTTCGAATGACGCTGTAAAAAGGCTTCCCAAAACGAGAAAATGGGTTATACTTCGTCCTTTAATAAGAGCAAAATTTGGGAGTATTTGTTTTTAGCTAATTAAAAAGGAGAAACTGTAACAACACCCAAATAATTTTATGTATCCTGTAACCGGAGACTTACATACGCCCATGTCGGCTTTTGTCTCAACGACTTGAATTACAGCTTTACACCTGCTAATGTAATTTTAACGTGACACGAACGCGACAGTTTCGTGGAAATCAAAAATATTTTGCGGGTCAGACATTTACCAGTTCACCCCATCTTTCACCCACCCTCACTCGGAGAATTATGGCTCGAGAATTCCAGTTCCATTTTGTGACTTATAAACACTCGTTAGAATCGTTAAAGTTGTCTATGATTTGTTGCTATCATGTCTAACTATATATTCGTTGTGAACAGAAAACAAAATTACATTTGAATATACTGTGATTCCAGAGAAGTCACAAACTATTGATCCGAGTAAAATGTGCTACAGTTTTTGTCAACTACACAATTACTTCCCATTGAACTGCTATTTATTTGAAGTAACAAAACTAGTCCACATTAAAATGATATACCACTCAAAAACTGTCTTAGGATATGAAGTTTTAATTTATTATTAAAAATTATCTTAGCTCTTCACATCTGAAAATTTTATACACTACTCAAAAACCGTCTTAAGTCTTCACTTTTGAATGTTTAATATACTACTCAAATATTTGTATTTAGATAACTGAACAGGTTTTCGTTTCAAACAAAGTTGTGAAACTTTTTCTCCTATAACTTGATATTAATAAGGAAAAAACAGGGGTATAAAATTTACAGAAACCAAGTTATTTATGAAACAATCCTGTGTGTCTCACGTTTGTAACCCTCTCTGTTTGATGCAATAAACACCTTTTTTTTTACCATTTCCTTTTCTATTTAATAAGGTAATACTCCTTTCGTTGTTTCTCCTTAGTGGTGCGGCATTACGTTTAGTTAGCTAAAAGCCGAGTTTCGACATCTGTGGTGCCACAGCACAGGTAGCCATCTGTGGTGCCACAGCACAGGTAGCCGATTGGGTAGCTTTGTGTGACGTGTTGAAAGTTTAGTTTTCTTCTGATTTCTTGTGATATTTGATAAGGTGTTTATTTTGTATTTTGCAACTTTTTTAGCAAAAAAAAAATTCTATACAGATAATACTTTAATCATCAACCACCATACTAGACATTAAAGTAAATAGCAAAACAAGGGAGAACCTTCAACAGCCGCAGCTGTAACTAGATCTGAATTCGCTTAAGAGATAAAGCTATGAGCTAAAAGTTTGTATTTGAAAAACAAAACAACCTAAGAGCGATTCTATGAGTAGCTATGGCGCGATTACTATTTCGCATTACCAAATTTGTTCTAGTCAAAGAAATTAAAAATACCGATATATATTGTTGAGTATCGCCATCTGTTGATTGGAGAATAACTTATTTATTCATTTACTTTCTCTTTTTCCATGGAATTTTCTCGTTAGGCGAGACAGAGAAAATGGTTAATAATAATAATACATTGATAATAATGATAATAAAGCTTCATTCTGCAGTAGATCTCTTTCTACTCTCGGTGGCAGACGTTCTAGTAAACTCGAGGCAAAAAAGAAGGAAACTTTGTTCCGCCCTATAGTTTGGGGAATTAACTCAGAAGAAGCACTTTCATTATTGTACTGTTGACCCCTCGGGGGAAGGTGAGTAAAGGAGAATACAAGTGGCCCAGTTTAGATGATGCTTTAATGTAGAAGAAGAAAAAATGTTTGTCGATTTTTCTCTTTCCCTTTCTTTGCCCTACATGTCTGAGTATATAAACCTTCGAGAAAGGACCAGAGACCAGAGAAATAAATTATTATACAGTAAGAGTTTCGAAGAACTCAGTTTTTCTGAAAATGTTTTTAAAGGTAGGTTTGACTTCCTTGTTTAAAAGTAAACGATGTTTCTCACAGATAAACAAACAGTTTAGGTTTTAGTGCTACTATTTTGTGCTTTAGAACTAGCCTTAATATTGATAGATGAATACATCAATTTATGTCCATTGTCACAGAAAACCTAAAGAAGTCACAGTGTCGTATTTAAACCTGTTTTCTTACGAACTCGTTTATCCTATTAGTGATTCTATACTTTATTTCAGCAAGTTTATATTCTGTAATTGCGCTACCTACCGGTAGTAATAAGATGTCCTCAAAAATTACCTATTTGTGGATTATTGGATGAATTTCAACCAAACTCTTCTCATTCAGTGTTTCTGTCCAAGAGTATAGAAGTACATCACGATTTACTTTTAATACGTGTTGTCAAAAATCTATAGTCAGACTGTACTACAAACTATACAAATACACATCACAGACAGGAGCTACGCCCTCCAGTGGCTTAAAGATAAGTCTGCCGGTTTCCGATGTTAAAAATTTGGTTCTGACAATCTTGGTGGGTTGAGCACAGTTCGCCAGTTATGTATCTTTGTTATTAACAATGGCCAAAACAAGTGACGACAGAAATGTTAGATAATGCATTAATAACAGTAGGTTCTGGAAATTATTATCAGAGTATATTAATAACATGAATACACCTAATATTTAGGAACAACAACCAGACTGTATTCCATAATGTATTAATGATGCAAATTAAATACTGTTAAGTTACATAGATGCTGCTTTATTTGCATATTGTTATATAAGTATTTTTATGTAATGAAGCATATTATGCTGATATAATAGGCAAACAATGATTTATAGGTATAAGAAAGGTGGTTCAAAATATGTCATGTTTCGACAGAACATTAATATGTTTTCTTCAGGTACGGTTACTAATATATGAAACGTAACATTCTTAGTAACTTTGTATACTGTTATTCTAAATGAAACCTGATATTATACGTAGTGTTTACGTAGCGTTATTCTATATAAAACCTGTTGTTATACGTAGCGTTAATCTATATAAAATATGTTATTATACGTAGCGTTAATCTATATAAAACCTGTTGTTATACGTAGCGTTAATCTATATAAAACCTGTTGTTATACGTAGCGTTAATCTATATGAAATCTGACGTTATACGTAGCGTTAAGCTATATATATGAAACTTGATGTTATAAGTAACGTTAATCTATATGAAACTTGGTGTTATAAGTAACATATATGTAGCATTAATATATACCAATTTTTGTGATAACCATGTAACTCTTGAATTTAATCAGTGAATAAAACTAAATATTTTGAAAGTAGATCATACTCAACATTATTCTGTCAAATAATTCAATGTATGTTATGATTTATGTACACTAGGTCGCGCTAATATTTCTCTTGGCCTGTTCCATCTCATCTGTTCGAACAGAGACATACGGAGTCCCACTTCCGGTTCCTGCATATCACCCACCCCAAGTGTACAAGGCAAGAGCTGCCATCGGAACTGACGTATTCGAAGTGCGTAGTGCACATGCGACTTCACAAAACAAACCAAATTTGTGAAAATTACAACCTAAAGACTCAAACCTTAGATTTTTACACTTTCTTAAGTTAGATATTGGTATTTCTTCTTTTTATGGGCTCGCTATTAAAATAAAAATACTTCACTTAGTCGTGTGCTAGTGACGTAATAACGTTATAATAAGTGGTTTATTTAACAAGACGTTGTTCTGTATTACAGAATGTTAAGTTGTTTTCTTGTCTTTTTTAGGAGTCTCCAAAGCCTTTCAACTTTGGCTATCAGATTCAAGATGATGCTGGGAACACTCACGAGCGGGAAGAATCAGGAGACGAGGCCGGCAATGTCCAGGGAAGCTATGGCTACACTGATGGTTTAGGGCTTTATCGTAAGGTACAATACGTGGCTGACGCTGAGGGTTTCCGGGCAACAATTGAATCCAACGAGCCTGGCCTCACTAACGCTAACCCAGCTAACGTCGAGATTACTGCCCAAGAACCTCCATCTCACATTCAGGACGCTTATTCTGCTCCAGTCAAAGCTGTTGGGTTCAAAGGGCCCGCTGACCACAGTTTCAGTGTACCTCGTCGTTTCTTACATCCTCGACCTGTCGCTCCGTCCCATATAACCTTGCCCCACCCTGGGACCTCTTCTCTCAGACCAGTCAGTCCACCTAGACTGGCCGTGTTGCCTCACGGAACTGTCAGTTCTGACCGAGTTGGTGTTTCGCCTTTTACAGTGACCAGTTTTAAACGTCCTTCTGTCAGTTCTGACCGAGTTGGTGTTTCGCCTTTTACAGTGACCAGTGCTCGTTTTCCAAGTGTGACCTCACATGACTTAGAAAAATATTGATTCGCTGGATGAATTATGGTGAAAACACGTCCTACTGAATGTATTATAAAGTTTAACGACACAGTTCACTTCTTGGAACTGTCAGAAATGTTTTGTCACTTATTTTATTTCTGCATTTGTTCTATTTTGCTTTTAATACATGGAGATTCTTACACTATGAGAATATAAATACATAAATGCGTTTAAAGGCTTCAATATAACCCAAAAAAAATATATAAACATTTTGATTTTCTCTTGTTGATGTTTCGCGGCTTTTCATATGTATTTTTTTTTAGAAATATGTATTGCTTAACATATTAAAACGTTATAATTAATATATTATAATATTAACATCTTAACTTCTTGTTATTTTTTAAAAATTGAACTGTTGTTATATTTTTATGTTATTATTATACAATCCTTTTTTATCAATAAACGATTCAACTATCCTGCACATTGTTATAGACATATTTTTATTTTATTTATTCAAAAATATGTATATTTATGGTATTTTGAGAGGAAGGGTAAAACGGCAGAAAAGCCATCCCTAGTTCTATTAGTCTCAAATGATTTTGGTATCCGTTATATTTAATGCTTTTGCAAAAGCCTTTTACATGTTTTAATCAATAAATTGCAATTAAATTTTAAACAAACATAAAGCAACAAAAGCCTTTAGTGACAACTTTGATGTTATTACGAATTCCTTCAACACTAAAACAGGCCCAGCATGGCCAGGCGCTCAACTCGCACTCCGAGGGACGCAAGTTCAAATTCCCGTTGCACCAAATATGCTTGCCTTCTCAGCCGAGGTGGCGTTATAATGTGACGGTCAATCCCACTATTCGTTGGTTAAAGAGTAGCCCAAGAGGCGGTGGGTTGTGATGATTAGCTGCCTTCCCTCTAGTCTTTCACTGCTAAATTAAGGACAGCTAGCGCAGATAGCCCTCATGTAGCTTTGCGCGAAATAAAAAAAACAACAACATTAAAACATTATTACGAATTTCTTCAACATGTGTGTGCGTTTTCTTATAGGAAAACCACAGTTCGCTATCTGCTGAGTCCACCAAGGGAAATCAAACTCCTGATTTTATCGTTGTAAATCCGAAGACTTATCGCTGTACCAGCGGAGGACTCTTCAACAAGAAAACATTATTACGAATTTCTCAACTGAATTAATACTAGCGTTTACTTCTTTAAAACATTGACTCAAATTAGGTTTTGTTTGAGTATATTCTAAAAATGCGGTAAGTTTTTAATTTTCAACTCTAAAATCAGGGGTTCAATTACCTTCAGTATACACAGCAGATAGTTGAATGTAGCTTTGCTATGAGAAAACACCCACCCACCCTCGACGGCTTAATGGTAAGTCTTTCAGCTTAGAATGCTTAATCCTAAATTCGATACCCGCGGTTGCAGAGTTCAAATAGGCCCTTTTATAGTATTGTGTTTAATAACAAACAAAAAATATAATTTTGATACACTCTGCTCGTAATCCGAGGGGCAGGCGTTCGAATTCCCGTCACACCAAACATGCTCGCCCTTTCAGCCGTGGGGGCCTTATAATGTGACGGTCACTCCCACTTTTCGTTGGGAAAAGAATAGGCCAACAGTTGTTCGGTGAGTGGTGGTGACTAGTTGCCTTTCCTCTAGTCTTACACTGCTAAATTAGGGACGGCTAGCGCAGATAGTCTTCGTGTAATTTTGCTCGAAATTCAAAAAACAAACTTTAGTACTTCTCCCAAAAATGATTTTTCAGTAAAAACTTGACACAATTTTGGAATATTTAGACAGATAATAAGTATACATTCTATAAGTTTTATTATACAAAATATTCAATATGTGTTTTATAACTTTTTATTATATAAAATATAAAATATTTATTATATAAGGTTTTATTGTATAATTCGCTTCTACTCTTTTGTATTATGGAGTTTCAGAAAATGCAACTAATTTGTTGAAAATTAGGTTTCAAATGACTGTTAACGAAATATTTATGTTTGTGATGGGCCCGGCATGGCCAAGCGTATTAGGTCGTGCAACTCGTAATCTGAGGGTTGTGGGTTCGCATCGCGGTCGCGCCAAACATGCTCGTCCTTTCAGCCGTGGGGGCGTTATAATGTGACGGTCAATCCCACTATTCGTTGGTAAAAGAGTAGCCCAAGAGTTGGCGGTGGGTGGTGATGACTAGGTGCCTTCCCTCTAGTCTTACACTGCTAAATTAGGGACGGCTAGCACAGATAGCCCTCGAGTAGCTTTGTGCAAAATTCCAAAACAAACAAATTGTTTGTGATTTATCAATACGTATTTAATCTAATTAGTTTACATAAAACTAACAGACAACTTCAGTTTTATTTAAACTGTATGAAACAGTACATAATAAGTCTAAATATCGGATTTTGATACCCAGGATAAGCCCACAGTGTAACTTCGTGCTTAACCACACACAATAATCAAAGGCGTCTTTTGGTATATGGACGATAAATCTCCAAACTTACAACGTAAAAGAGGGGATTCGATTTCCTGAAGAATACCCAATGTGTAGCTTTCGCTAAAACCAACTTGGAAACGTTTAAAAAATGTTATCAGAAGATGCTAAATTAATACTTTTTATTTTTCAAAATGTTCTTTCAATGTTGACTTTAAAAAGTCTCGGATTGGTTTTTCAGAAGGACAGAAGTATATGTAGTTAATACAAGATCCACACTGGACTTTGTCTTTTTCATGCCCAAGCATTTGATTATAATACCATTATTATGACACCTTACACACCAAAAGAAAGTTAATACAAGGTTCTTAAAATTATATTGAGCGCTTATTTATGTTAATACTAAAAAGAAAAAAATATCAAAAAAATTTGTTAAGTAACAGTTAATAATGATGACAAGTTCTATATGACTTTCATTCATATTATAGAATAATAATATCGTATATAGACAGTACTATAGAATATTACGTGGTAAATATTTTCGTAACTAAATCTATTTTGCTTTTATAAAGTTATAAGAAATATATCATGGCCACGTCGTTGGGGAACTCCATTCACAAATTACGGGTCGCGAATTCCACTCCTGTCACTGAATATGCTAGCTGTGGGAACTATATAATTTTATGGTAAATTCCACTATTCACAAGTAAAAGGTAGTCCAAGAATTATTAGTGGATGGTGTTTACTAGATAGTTTATCACTTTAATATTAGGGTCGGCTAGCACAAATATCCTTCGAGTAACTTTGGATGAAATTCAACAAACAAATAACATTCGTGATGATGAGAAACCTACTTGAAGTAAAAATGTATTCTCAAGACGGCTGGTATGGGTAGAAAACTTTAATTAAAATAAAGTACAAAACAACGTTTCGACCTTTTAGGTCACCTTCAGGTTAACAAAGAAAGTTTTCAAACTCTCGTTCTGTACTGTACTTTATTTTAATTAAAGTTTCAATGCCAATACCAGCTGTCTTAAGAATACAGTCAAATAAAATATAGCCAACATAGAATTATTGGAATAAAAATAAACCATTTTATCCACTAATAAAAATATATGGTATATAGGCTCTTGGACGAAAATTAATCGTGGCAACAGTGCAGTGATTCCCAAACTTTAATAAAAATGGTGGCGACTAACGGAAAAACTAATTATGGTGTTATGGGGTGGGTGGGTTTGTCGTTTTATGGCGCGAAGCAGGTAGGATATCTGCGCAATTAAGAAGGAAGATTTTTTATATTTGTTGGATAAAAGTAATATAATAGTTATTATACATGTTGTTTGTGTATTTCACTGTTTTTAACGCGGTACGTGCAAAGGTCTACTATCTGACAAAAAAAAGTGGAACATCAACTTTCCTGAAATGTCAACTAACCGTGCAGGAGTAGGCCTAACGATATTTCATGCTACACTGGTATGTAGAGGACTAAGCCTAACGATATACCGCATTTAATTTTGGAAAGACAGTTACAGTTTTAATAAAGAAATATTTTGACTCAGCAAACTACTGAGTAAATACAGTTAAATACATTATATTCTTCACAGTATATTGACAATATTAGTTAAATTGAATGTTTTATGCTTTGAAAATACATGTTATTGGTAAGTAATGAGATTACGATCTGCAAGAGAGGCTGTTTTGAGTAGACCCTAAACTAACCTTTTGCCTTAACCCATCACTTTTGTCTAGGAAGACGCATGGGGATTTTTCAAGGTATCTTTAAAGAAAAAGCCCATCTTACAAGGCTTAAAATACGGTATATCATGCTACACTGGTATGTAAAAGAGTATGCCTTACGATTTGTTTCTTTGTTTTGAAATTAAGGACAAAGTTACACAATGGGCTATCTAGATTCTGCCCACCACGGCTATCGAAACCTAGTTTCTAGCGGTTTGAATTCGCAGACATACCGCTGTGACACTGTGGGCAGGCGTAACGCTAACCTTTGCGTTATGGTTTCATTTTTTTTTACCTGTATACGCGACACTATTTACAAATACAGTAATTACAAATGTTAAAATATGTAACAAACAGACAAAACTCATCCACAATTAATTCTAATCTTTAAATTTTTATCTTTGCTGTTTGTACTGTTTTCTCACATATAAGTTATAAGTTGTAAATTTTGATATTCGTTGATTGTTTGTTATTAATTTCAATGAAACTACTGTCGGCGTCAGTCAAGTTTAAAATACATCTCAACTGTATTTCACGCTTTACTGTAGTGGTCCCAGCCGTGGGGGTGTATAATGTTACGGTCAATCCCACTATTCGTTGGTAAAAGAGTAGCCCAAGAGTTGGCGGTGGGTGGTGATGACTAGCTGCCCTCCCTCTAGTCTTACACTGCTAAATTAGGGACGGCTAGCACAGATAGCCCTCGAGTAGCTTTGCGCGAAATTCCAAAACAAAAATTTACTGTAGTGGTAAATAAATACGTAAAATAATTGCATAAAATATACTGTAGCATTGAAAACGTTCGTGAAGTCTATTGAGAGCTAAGTAATTACGAAGTACTTTTAAAGGCTTATTCGATTTTAAACAACAAACAGGATAAATATTTATTTGTAGTTAGGTAAAAATTATGATTAATAAATAGTTTTGTAATTTTTATAGCAGAAAAATACACGTAGTGCTATCTAGTGCCATTGAAATGAATTAGTATAATTTCAGGATTTGTTAGTTTGTCCAGAGTGTTTATGGAAACTAGTTTTAATTGGATATCATGATCTATTTTCAATATCTGTATCTCAGAACGGCTGGTATAGGTATTAACACTTCTACTAATAAAGCAGAGAACAACGTTTTGATTTTCTTAGGTCATCTTCAAGTGGGTTTCTCGTCATCACGAATTACTTCACCATGGAAATTATACGAGGAGTGTAAGTCTGCACTATTTCTTTATGTGTGTGTGTTTTTTTTTCTTATAGCAAAGCCACAGTGGACTATCTGCTGAATCCACCGAGGGTTTGTTTGTGTACTGTATTATCTGTTTAAACTTCATTATGCATGAACTTACCTACATTACGCCATCGTTAACTATACACGTTTATCGATCCTAACGAAACTATGAAACCTAAACCAAAATATATCAAATTAAAATAGTTAATTGTTAAAACAGCACACATAATTATAGTGACAATTAAAATAGTTAACTATGCTTTCAAAAAAAAACACAGAACTAGTGATGAGATAATAAGTTAACTGTTTCTTCAGTTCTACAGCAGACTAAAGCCAAAATTAATTTGTAAGCAGGTATTATTCAGCTGTCCTCAGTTTACGAAAACCCTGTTACATGGAGTCTTCGCTCATCATTGGTCCTTGTTAAAGTCTTACAAAAAGATGACTGGACGAGCATGTTCCAGTACGTTTGATCTGTTCCCATATCTTACGCTTGCATGCTTTATCACACTTAACACTTTTACTATTGTAAAACCAATATAACCGTGTTTAGAGCGAAGATAAATAAACTAATAAACAGCGTCTCAGATAAGGAATACAAAAAATATAGTCTACGACAGTTATGTTTATAAAGTTCTCAACTGTATTTCAACCTTTACCCAACGAAGTGATTCTTAAGTCAGAAAATCATTACTAATTTCTAACAAAGTTATAAAAAATCAGGTAATTAGAAATTTCATGAGTTTCATAGTTTATTGAAATCTTACTTGTTGAATTACTTACGGAATTACAATGCTAAAATTTGGAGTTCGAATTCCCATGGTGGACACAGCAGATAGTCCAATGTGGCTTTGCTCTGAAACAAACAGTAAAATAATTAAGAAGTGTCGAACAGTAACTTTTATCTTTGTTCGATAAAAGAAATAATAAAGAACCGTTCGTGTTAAACTAAATACTAAACAATTATTTACAGTAAAACAGTAACAAAAACAACAAACAAACCTTATGGTAAAACTGATATTAAAAGCTAGTATAAAGATGCAGCGAAAATCTTTTTATACCAACCTTATTTAAAGCACAAAGCTGTAAAATAGGCTACGCTGTCTCAGGAATCATAACCAAATTGTAGTATTGTAAGCCTTCGTGTTTACTGCTGAGTCAGTTGGTGGTTACTTATATAGTCTCCCAATGGGACAAGGGTAAGTCTTCGGATTTGCAAAGTTCGATTCCCTTCGGTAGCCACAGCAGATAGCTTGATGTGGCTTTGCTATAAGACAATACACATGTCTATCTGTAAGCAATTTTGGCTGCTGTCCAACGTTACAGTTTCATTTTTTTGCAGTAACACAGATAAAAGACAGTATCTTTGTCGTGTTTTTAGTACTTGTTTTCCTTGGTTCTTTAATTTTTTCTTTTGTTTAATCGTGTTTTGGTATGATACGACACCTGGTGGTCTGTTTTTTATATTCAACAGCTATTTCTACCTTGCCGAGACTCATTCAGTTGACCTTGTGCTCGATACTTATGGTGTAAGAATATCTTGTCTTTGAATTATGGTCGATTTTAAGGGCTACAGAATGTGAAATCACTCGAGTTTTTTAACACTCAAAAAAATTAATTTAATATACATAGAGGTTAAGCCTACAACTACGATACGTATCATTCACCAATCACTTTTAGAATCGATTTGGAGAAACAGACGTTGTGTGTGGGACGGGCGTGGCCTTGTAAGGAAACGTATTGGACTATCAATCCTTTGTGTTCCGCGGTAATCCTACTCTACTTTTGGGCCGTAGGTGCGTTATAAGGGTGGTGATCAAATCCCAGTATTCCATTGGATGGGTTCAAAGGTTGGCAATGGGTGCTGATGATTATTTGCACAGATATATCTCTTGTATAGATTTGCCTAAGTATGGGAAACAGACAGACAGGATCTTGTACATCTATAATTTGAAGTTCACAGAAAAGGCATTCACTAGATATCAAAAGAAACATTAGTTATGACTTGTGGAGAAATAAAGTAACGAACAAAATGTAAGAACTTAAAACCACAAACCTTAATTTTAAAGTGCTTAATTGTATATATGGTCACCCATAGTAATCCACCCCCCCAAATAAATATATCGAGGATAATAACTCTGTTTTACTTAATACAGTTTTTAAGAGGATCTTTATATGAGATACATTGCTAATGCTGATGAAGACATCGGACACTTGACATTAAACCCAATTAGAGATCTCATAAATACAAGTACATCGTGAAGAAAGGTGTTTTGATTGGTTATTAGGCCTACCATTGTCTTAATACTGAATTTTCTTATTGTTGAAAAATACTTAGGAAATATATAAGGAAATAAGTGTTAAAACATACAGTAAGCCTAATACTGATGTCTTGTGACAAGTACAGTTGATTATATTCATACTTCATCAGCTGGGAAAAGATATTCACGATATAATAAGGGTTTATATTTGATGGTGAAGATATAAGATAAAATTTGGAGACAATTTGAAGGAAGAAAACTTTGTTATAAATATACAACGTTTCAACAATATTGTGTCTTCATCGGGTACAACATTTTTACTATTGTCCTTTGTTGGGGAAAGTGGTAGCTTGTTTGTTTGTTTGTTTTGAATTTCGCACAAAGTTACTCCAGGGCTATCTGTGCTAGCCGTCCCTAATTTAGCAGTGTAAAACTAGAGGGAAGGAAGCTAGTCATCACCACCCACCGCCAACTCTTGGGCTACTCTTTTCCCAACGAATAGTGGGATTGACCGTCACATTATAACGCCCCACGGCTGGAAGGGCGAGCACGTTTGGTGCGACGAGGATTCGAACCCGAGTCCCTCAGATTACGAGTCGAACGCCTTAACCCACCTGGCCATGCCGGGCCATAAGTGGTAGCTAAGGTACCTTTATAAATTGTTGAACTCTGCGTAAAACATATTGTTCTTGTCTGTCTTTATATGTATCTGTTAGTCCGTCCGTTTATCTGTCTATAGCTGTACACCCTTAAGTAACTCCCACAGGCGGGACTAACCTTGAAGTCCGTAATATCAGGGGTCAACCCTGCTGTTTTGTGGAGTCAGTTTACGGTATGAAGTAACGGGTTTGTTACATACTAGTACCAATAAACACAGAAACCCCAAAAAATCTACGGTTGTTCAAGGGTTCAGAGAAAAGAAAAATATATTTCGTTTTTTTACTTCTATCGTCTCGACAATGTGTTTTGATAAGCTATTTGTATATGAAGTTAAAAAAAAGTTTGACCAGCACATATGGTTATACGTAATGTCGTTAATAGTAACGTTACATCATTAACAAGTGTGTATGTTCGTTAATATTAACACTACATCATTAACAAGTGTGTATGTCATACATAGAACTAGATGTGGTATAGTAACATCAACTATTGGGTTGAGGAATAATTCGTGAGCGTTTTTTCAAGTTAAAAAAATATATTCATAAATGAAACGCTTTCGCAAAATATTTCATATCATTTGGTAGATAATTTTTTGCTCTAATAGATGGTGTGTTTGATTTTCATACGTCTTTAATTTTTGCTTTCATTTTCAGCTCATTAAATGGAATGTCAAGTGGACAAAATCGAGCATTTTCGACACCATCTGCTTTTCGCATTTAATTTCTTGCAATTTCGTTTACAACAATGCATACTATATACCTAGGTATTACATGAAATAAAGTATCATAATAAATGTTTTGGGTGTAATGTGTTCATGCATTGAAGTATTGTATAGTCTTGCATGTAATGCTTGAATGAAATTATTTAAAAACGCTCACGAATTATTCCTCAACCTAATATTATATATGGAAATACTTCAATAACAAATGCAGATATCATACATAAAGCTGGCGTGGTCTGGTGGTTAGCGTACCTCGTCTGTGAAACCGAATATTTATGGTTTGAATTTCCTTGAGCCTTTGGTCCACTATAAGAGAAAAAGTGAAATTTTACTATTTGATCAGACGAGATAGCGCAGAAGTTGCGGTGGGTGCTGTTGAGTGCCTTCTCTTTACACTCACAGCCTAGAAATAGTGATGGCTCTATGCTTTGTTCGGCAAGTCTCAAAACAAGTAAAATAACATATGTAAAAGTGTCCTTAAATGCTCGGAACTTTCAACATAAAAGGAAATTGTGTATCTCTTCCTTAGCACCCAGGTTTACCCACATTACTTACTTGTACTCCAAGAGGCCGAAAATTTAAAAAATAGTGTATTTTGTGACTAGATGTATCACATAAATCTTTCCGCTAATGTTCTTACGCAATAAAAAAAAAAAATGACATCAGAATACAAATGTTTAAGTCTCTCTATCTTTATTATATTTTCGATTTGAATAAACTTTCTTTTCAAGTTAAACTTATTCGAGTCCTGATGAAGAAACAGACACCTTTACTTGAGTGAAAGTACATAGCTAGTTCCGATATGTATTGAATATTCAACTTCATTGTGTGACAAACAATGATGTCGTTGATTGCTTTTTTACAGTATTACCACGTTCGTACCACAGATAATATATTTAATTTATTATTATTTATGTTCTAATCATAGTTTGGTTTAACTTTCATAATTTTATCAACAGTCGGATTAATACTCGTGATATGTTTACATGGTTTAACTCGCGCTGTTTTTTTTTTTTTTCCTATAAGAAATACGTAAAAAAGTATAAATCACATGGTTTCACTCATGTTCCGTTAAATAAAAACAATACGCATAACAGACGTGGTGCCCTAAATAATTGTTGACCTATTAACGCAGTCAGAGAGACAAATAAATTTCCTTCTGGATAGCCTTGAATTCTGAAAGTGTTGTTCCTGTCACGGGGACCAATGTAAAATAACATCAGTATGGAAGTGATTAGGTTAAACCTGTAGTATAATAAGGACTTGTAGACTAATGCTTGGACTATGGTCTTACTGAGAGCCAAATATTGTTGGAAACAACTAAACTAGGTTTAGACAGAAGCCAAAAACTGTTATTGTGAAAAGAGAAGACACTGTTTGTTACATATATATCTACAAGTAAATATTACATTGTTATCGACGAACATTATATCAACAATACATAAATATCTACAAGTAAATATTACATTATTATCGAGGAACATTATATCAATAATACATTAATATCTACAAATAAATATTACACTATGATAGACGAATATTATATTAACAAGACATAAATATCTACAAGTAAATATTACATTATTATATACGAAAAATACATAAATATATACATGTAACTATTACACAATTATAGATGAACATTGTACTCACAAAACATAAATATTTTAAAGTAAGTTTTGCGCTATTATATATATACACGAACATTATACCCAAAGTACATAAGCGTCTATAAATCATTATTACATATGCACATGTATTTAAAATGGACATCAGATAGATGGATAAACAGATATACAATCAGGTAAAGAAAGTTACAGATAGATAGATAAAGAAAACAGACTTAAAGACAGATAAACTTTCCGTTGTACTACTATATAAAGGTTTTACTATGCTAACCTTCCCTAATTTGGAGTTGACAGACTTGAGCGAAAGGCAGTTAATCACCACCACTCACCAACAATTCACGGGTAATTCTTGGGTTATCGAACAGTGGGAGTTGACTATCATTCTTATAACGCACCCAAATCCTATAGACGCCCATTAGATTCAGTATTTATTGGTTTTGTTTGTTTTTAAGCGCAGAGCTACACAACGATCTCTCTGTGCTCCGCACACCTAAGGTATCGAAATTCGTTCCTTACCATATAATCCCTCAAGAGTACCACTTAGGAATCGAAAGTCGTGTGACAAGTGCTGAATCAAATAATATATCAGGCTTCATAAATATTTTTGATAATAAATTTCCTTCATTAAATTCGAATGAAATCGAGCTGGGCGTAGTCTAATGTATCGTAATGTTTATTATGAGGTTCAAGTTGCATGGGGTGATGGCTTCAAAACGCAAATTACGGTTTTGTGGATACGAACATAAACCACTACGGACCTTCGGATTCACAGTTTCGGGAACAAGCCATTCCAACCTTAGAAGAAACATGGTATATAAATATTTTAGCCTAAAATTTTAGGGCTACCTAACGGTACTCTGTTTCATAAAATATTTATTAAAAATTGACCTTTCTACACACCTCGCTTCCTGTTAGGCGATCGACCACACAAATATGATTTGTAATGTTATCCTTAGCCTCGCCTCGGTACCGTTCTCTTATATTCTGAATAAATTAGGTCAAGAATTACGGAAAACTGCTGGTGACGTGGTTTCAAGGTCGGGACTTATATTGCTATAAAAGCTCCACGGTTATTATAATTTCACACTAGGTCCAAATTTTTCTTCAGTGTGAATGAAGTTTATAGAACAGATAATGGAAGCAATGTTTCACTGGGTAAGTTCAGCTTTGGTTTGGTTTGTTTTGAAATTCGCGCAAAGCTACTCAAGGGCTATCTGCGCTAGCCGTCTCTAATTTAGCAGTGTAAAACTAGAGGGAAGGCAGCTAGTCATCATCACCCACCGCCAACTCTTGGGCTACTCTTTTACCAACGAAAAATGGGATTGACCGTCATATTATAACGCCCCACGGCTGAAAGGGCGAGCATGTTTGGTGTGACGAGAATTCGAACCCGCAACCTTCGGATTGCTAGTCGAGTGCCTTAACCACCTGGTCATGCCGGGCGTAGGTGGATTGAGAACTGCCACAAAGTTTAGTGTTGTTGAAAAGAGTAACAAGATCTAGTTTTGTTGAGAACAGTAACAAGGTCTAGTTTTGTTGAGAACAGTAACAAGGCTTAGTTTTGTTGAGAACAGTAACAAGGCTTAGTTTGTTGAGAACAGTAACAAGGCTTAGTTTTGTTGAGAACAGTCATAAAGTACAGTGTTATTGAGAACAATAACAAGATTTTACAGGTGTTTTTAGAAATTTACATTAATAAAACAATGTCTTTATATAAGGTCAAACATTATGGAAAACAGAAAAGTGTAAACGTATGAGCTGGATATCAAAGACCTTTAACCCTTTGATTATCACCATAGGTAGCAGGGCGTGGCTTAGTAATTATCATACTAGACTATGAATCATTAGATAATAGTTCACGTGCCATTTCTGGTACTTCCGCTGTAAAATTTGGGACCTTAGGTATATTATCAAAGGATGACAAAATTTCATTATTCTGTGAGACAAATGTATCTGATCTGTCGTAGGTACCGCCGACTGGCTGCCTATAACTTTAAAATTAGGAATTCCTATCACACTGAACATGCTCGCCCTTTCAGCCGTGGGGGCGTTATAATGTGACGGTCAGTTCCACTATTCGTTGGTACAAGAGTACCCCAAGAGTTGGCGGCGGGTGGTGATAACTAGCTGCCTTCCCTCTAGTCTTACACTGCTAAATTAGGGACGGCTAGCGCAGATAGCTCTTGTGTAGCTTTGCGCGAAATTAAAAAAACTGTAAACGTCGCGTGACTTAATACAAACAAAATGTAGAAACAAAATGCTTCTCTTTTAATCTTTTTCACATCTTGATGATCGATAAATTATTATATTTGTACTGATGAATTGAAAGGCTTATTAGTCGACCTTTTAGGTCATTTGATATCTCGCATATTTATCGGAAGACGTGTTCTGTACATTTCTCAATTTTTTCTCGTATTTAGATCGTTCTTGTTATTTTTTTTACCGTCGTATCTGCTGAAGACTATTTTGCTACTGGTCTGGGAACTTTGGACCCAAACTATAGTCAGAAGCTTGGACCTGATGGTTCAGTTCGTCTGGACTTCCGACAAAAGAAAAATGGATTTTCCTACTCTGTTTCTAATTCTGCTGACAAAAACGGGGCAACCCAGCAACACACAGACATTTCTAAAGATGCTCTTGGAGGTCATACGATCGAACACGCCAGTCACAAACACCACACGGACCCATACACTGGTCAGACAGATGTAACGCACTCTGAACATTCCTTCCACATCAATCCGTACCTAGGTAAAGCAGCTGTTCATTTCAACGACGCTGATGGCCATCTTAGCCCTCAGACTTCCTCAGCAGCTTACCAGCAAGATAACTATGATGCCCAGATAGCTCCTGGTCTTAGGACTGTTCAGAAAAGTCACGATGATTCTTCTATATCTCCTTATGGTAACCACGCTAGCCACGCCGTTCATAATGCCCACGCCGCTGCTGTTCCTGGTGGAGTCGCTCACACTGCTCACACATCTCAGACAACCCATGACAACCACCCAGGTCTGGGTGGTTACACTCAAGCTCAAGTAGTTGATGTACAGGGTCTGCAGGGTCCAGGCTATGGTGCCTTAAGTGAAGCTGCTCAGAACACTCGTGCCTCCTACGGCCCCTATGGTGTAGCAGCTGAAGTGAAGCAGGATGGCTATGCTTCTGACAGTCTGTACAATGCCCCCTTGAATTACGCTGGTGGAAACTATCATGCATTTTCTCACCACGCTGCTCGTCATCCTTACGATGGATACCAACAAGTTACCCACAGCACTAATGCTGCCCATGAAGGTCCCATCTACCCTGGTGCAGGTGGTTATATACAAGGTGGTTATGGATCTCTCCCACATGCTGGTCATAGTTATCATTATGCACCTGTACCTTATGGGCCTCTTCCCGCTGCCTACCCAAGTTATGGCCATAAGAAATAGGTCCAGATGAGTTTTCTTTTACCATGAAACAAAACTCAGAGGAATTACGAATCTTAATTGAAACTCTAGCTTGTGTTTTTATGCGTAAGAATGAAATTTTGAAGTTTTGAAGCAATATTGCTATGATAGAACATGAGTTGATCTCCATACCTATCCTATGTTTAATTTTTATAGTTTGTAGAATACATTCATACGATAACTTGTGATTTAGTTTAAATAAGATCAACAGCAACATAGATAGTAAAGATTTAGTGTAAACCATAGAAATGAAGGATCTAATACAAGAAATTAACCATAATCTGTAACTGCAAGATTGAATTTACCATAAAATACTGAACGAAAACTGCGACAATAAATTGTTACAATTTCTTGAAATTTTGAAATTATTTATCCTTTTCTAAAGCCTGTAAATTGTAAATAAAACTGAATTAAACTAAAAGTTGGAGGGTCTGTTTCTTATTTATAAGATAAATCTATTCAACTTGTAAGGTATAATTTTGTAAAAAAAAAATGCTGACATAATTTCAGATTACATGGATAGGTGGCTAAGTAAGGACAGCGCTACCTTTTGCTTCGTCGGCACGATAAAAGTTGAGAGTGGATTCTTTGAGAATAAAAGTCGTTTTTTTTTTATTTATTCGTCGTTTTTAAGTTGTATAAACCTAAAAAAAACTCAGTATAAAACAGGTTGATTTGGGCTTGAAAATAAAGCAATGAACAATAGAATATCAGAATGGCATTGCTTGAAATACGTTTAAAGAAATGGTTCTTTCTTTTAGCTTGTCATAAAACTATAAATATATATTTCATTATAGCTATCCCCAGTTTTGTACTGAAAGACCAGAAGGTTGGGGGTGGAATAGCCATTAAGCAGCACTCGCTACTAACAGCCTGCTCTTGTATTACCGAATGGTAGGATTTCACTGCTACACTAATAACTCACCCATGGCCACAAAAAAAAACAAAAACTCCTCTTACTATGAAGTGTAATAATTCCTGGTACTTTGTTTACTTTGGGTCTTATGCCAGTTCATATGTATTTGGTTTTCTGGATTTTGCTCCCAATATTGACCCGTAATTGGGTATAATAGGCAGTTATGTTATCCTGTAAATCACTAGGAATATATGCGAAGGGAGCTAAGTAACTTTTTTGGAGTATAAATATATAGAGAGGGCGTTACTTTATTTTTTTCTCGATTTACAAACTTCTACTTTATCCAGTAGGGAAGATAAACTATTTATAGCAAACACTCGAAGAAAACATTCTTCAAGTAAACAATGAAAATCAAAATATACAACATATTTTTCCTTTCTGGCATATTACGTATAAACAGCTCTTTAAATATCGTAAATAAATTTTATTTGTTCCAAAATTTTATCTGTAAATACATCAATAAAAACTAATAAATTATATTTTCATTACCTAACTTTGAAAATGTAGGAATTACTTGCTTTAAATTTCGCGCAAAGTTACACAAAGTCTACCTGCGTTAGAAATCCGTAATATAGCAGTGTAATTAATACTTTATAAACAGAATGCAGCTAGTCATCACCACCCACTGTCAACTCTTTTACCAACAAATAATGGGATTGATCGTCACATATAACGCCCTCACGTATGAAAGGGCGAACATGTTTAATGTGACAAGAATTCGAACCTACGACCCTTAGGTTATGAGTTGAGCGCCTTAACCTCCTTGTCACATGCTAATTTAGCAGTGAAAGACTAGAGGGAAGGCAGCTAATCACCACCAACTTTTCGGCTACATTTTCCAACAAATAGTGGAACAGTCCATCACATTATAATGCCTCCACGACTTACTGGATGAGCATGTTTTTTGGAACTGGGACTCGAATCCGTGACTGGCAGATTGTGGGTTTAGTCCCCTAACTACCTTGCTGGAGTATTATAAAGGGATTTTTATATATATATATATAATGTAGCTTTTAAACAAAATATAAAAAAATATTTTTGTGCTCCAAAATAAACTTAACGGTGTACAAAATGATCAGACTTAAATATATTGTTTTGTTCTGATCACATGCTATTTTCAGCTCAATTTACTGTCTTAAAGAATGTTAGATAGGTCCGCTATATAACAGGAAATTCGTGCAGGATAAGTTCAGCGTAACTATGTGGTTAACTACTAAGATGTGGTTGGAATTAGAGATACGGTGCCATTTCGGTCTTGAGATATATGAACATTTTGGAGGTTTGTTCTTTTAAACGTCCATGAATTGTGAAGTGCCACCTAACAATTAAAATCACGTGATTAAAAAACATGTTTTTAACTGCTGATTAGCTCTAGAGTTTTCAAATTGATTGTGAGTCCATAACAGAAACACTAATAAACAACGAGCTATGTATGATATTTTTAGCTACAGAGTTTCATTAAGACACGAGTTGCACATGAAATTGTTCGTTAGACTCCTTAATAACACACGAATCACACAGAGGTTAATAAAATGTACCTTCAATGTTGCAGTTGAAACTAACTTAAGTATTTATCTCTCGTGTTCTCTGTGCGTTTCTCATAGAAATTCAATCGTTTGACCCAATGTTTTTCAACCAGTTATTTGCAATGAGTTTTGCTAGAGGCATTAACTTACTCGTTATGACGAAATTCGTCATAATCTGATTATGCCTTGTGCATACGAGATGGTAAGCATGTGGGGAGGATCAAGCGAAGAAACTGAGTGTCATATCTCTATCAAACAACACAATCCGCCGACGAGTCGATGACATGGCATCAGATATTCTGTCCCAAGTTACAACAGAGATTAAGGAAAGCTCATATAGCAAATTCTCCTTGCAATTTGATGAATCGTGTGACGTAGCCAGTTGTGCTGTTCTCCTTGGGTTCGTTCGTTACGTCCACCAGGACAAGATCAAAGAAGAGTTCCTATTATGCGAAGATTTGCTGACAACCACGAAGGGAGAAGATATCTTCAATATCATCAACAGTTTCTTTACCACGAATGGATTGGATTGGAACAGCGTTCAACAGGTAGGGAGAGATGTTTATATAAAGTCTAGATTAGTATAAATACAATGAATTGCATGGCATATAGTCATATAGTTTTATTTATTGTACAAGTAGCTGTAGTGTAGCTAATATTTTATACATAATTCACAAAAAAGTATCGTGCCTGTCGTACTGAAATACTAAAGTACCAAAATAAATTAAATTAAATTAAAACCATATAATTATAACGCAAAAGATAAGTAAGAATGACTAACTGACGCAATCTATAATAGTTTTTCTTCTTTTTTAATCTAGGTCTCCGTCGATGGAGCACCGTCGATGATGGATCGTAATCATGGATTACGGGGCCTCATACAACCTGTGAATCCAGAAATTTCTGTAGATCATTGCATCATTCATCGGTACTCTCTTGGATCAAAAAAGCCTGCCTGGTAATCTGAAATTAGTGTTTGAAGATCGTCAATTTCATCAAGTCCAGGGATGTGAATTCGCGCATATTCAGGGAGCTGTGCAAGGAAATGGGAGAGCAGTATCAAGTTCTGCTCTACCACACCGATGTTCGCTGGTTGTCACGAGGCAAGGTTGTACGTCGAGTCATTGAGCTCCGAACGGCTCTTCAGGAATTTCTGAAACAAGAAGAATCTCCTTTTGCTACCAAGTTCACTGATAAGGAGTGGCTTGCTCGACTTTGTTACTTGTCTGACATATTTGCGGAGCTGAACAGTGATAATCTGCAACTCCAGGGCCAAAACACGACTGTCATTGATGCCCATCACACTGTGACTGCATTTCTGGGAAAACTGAGACTCTGGATTCGACGCTTGGAGAAAGGAGTGATCGCTCAGTTTCCCACTCTAGACCAGTTTGTTGAGGAGAATTGTTATGATACTGGATCACTTTTACAGACCATCAACAAAGAGATGAGCGACCATTTGAAGGGGCTTGAAACAAGCATGCAGCACTACTTTCCAGAGAGTGACCTAAAAACAGCCAGTCTTCAGTGGATCATTCATCCCTTTTCTGTACCTGATGAGGCCATTCATGATGATGATTTCCCTGCAAAGGAGAAGTGGATCACAATGCGAGCAAATGAAGCCTTGAAAGTCAAATTCCAAAACCAAAATGCAGATTCCTTTTGGATTTCACAACTAGCTGACTCGCCAACCCTGTCCAAGAGAGCCTTGAAGTTGTTGGTATCATTCTCAACAACGTATCTGTGCGAGAAGGGGTTCTCAACCGTGCTGGGGATGAAAACAAAAAAGAGGACTCGCTTGAATGTTGCAAACGATGCCAGGCTGGCACTTTCAACCACAAAGCCAAGAATTCCTAAACTAGCTTCAAGTATGCAACTCCATCCATCCCACTGATGTTCTTGACATCTTTGGCAATATTCATTAGAAATGCACAATGATCAAATACAATAATTAAAAGTGTAATTCAGTGTAAATAAATTATATAAATAAATTGTAAATAAATAAAGTGAAATATATCTCTAGTTTAATTTAGCCATATATATCAATGTTGAAAACATTTTGTGAAAGGGGTAACATGCTTAATGTGGCATGTTAAATTGGGTAACAAGCTGAAAAAGTTTGGGAACCACTGCTGTAGTAGTTTAATGAAGATCGCATGTTGTTGTTCCAGATATTGGGGTTTAGGCTGTAGTAGCTTAATGAAGATCGCATGTTGTTGTTCCAGATATTGGCGTTTAGGTTTTAGTAGCTTAATAAGGATCACAGATTGTTGTTCCATATAATGGGGTTTAGGTCTAGTGGACCTGAGAGGGTAAGGTACCACGTGACCTCTTCCTCCTTTCAATTATCACTATTTACTGTTCATATAATTACCACAAGAGGTCCAGAGTTTGGCTAGTTCAGGATTTTACTCTTACCCCTTTCAGGGCCGTGTCCGAATATGTAGTTATATTGATATTAATATGTTAATACACTGTAGCTTAATTCGATTGTGCTAAAGTCCACATTACAGGAACAATTACAGTTTTAACTTTCAGTGAGAGCATTCAGATAATGGTGTTACAGTAAATTAAAATTATATATGTCTATATAATTTATTTTTATTTTTATTAGATATTAATAGTACTAAGGGTTTTTTTTATCATCATGCCTGTAAAAACGATCGAGTTTACATTGTAGTTTTTTCTTTTGCCAATTTTTTGCGAAATTATCAAGTGAACTATGTATGAATTTATTAGTAGGTGTTTCTATACTTTTGTCTAGATACTCTGTACGTATTGTGTTCTGTGTTGTTTGTAACTCATTTGTAAATTGTTTTGGTGTTATATTTATCCAGGCTGGTGACACATATTTTATTATTGGACGTATGTATGTTTTATAGATTCTTGCTATGTTTTTATCGGTTTTACCTGTTAGATTCCTTGCATAGTTCGTGCGTTGCCAAACTCTGGTTTTTATATTGTTAAGGTAATTAAATCAAGGTGACTTACAGTCGTATTTTATGCCTAGGAATTTAGTTGATGCTTTGGTCTAAGAAGTGCTCCATTCATGTTTAATTTTAGGCAAATCTTTTCTGTGTTTTGTTAATTTTACTAAAACGACTAACCGACTTTGTATTACATTTGTGTGTTTGGTTTGAATTTCGCGCAAAGCTACACAAGGGCTATATATGCTAGCCACCCCTAATTTAGCAGTATAAGACTAGAGGGAAGGCAGCTAGTCATCACCACTCACCGTCAACTCTTGGGCTATTCTTTTACCAACGAATAGTGGGATTGACCGTCACTTATAACGCCCTCACGGCATGTTTGGTGTGATGGGGATACGAACCCTCGACCCTCAGATTACGAGTCAAGTGTCTTATCCACCTGGTCATAGCGGACCAAATTTTTTATATTCTGTATTTTTGACAGTATTCTACTGTTTTATTCAATTGAGGTTGTATGTTTGTAGCTGCTATTGATTTGCTAGGAGCATTTTTCCAAACTGTTACATCATTTGCGATCTGCGATGAATACACATGATTCGAATCATTTAGAGACAATCTTGTTAACGTACATAATGAACGGAAGGAGGCTAACAATTTTTCCCTGTGGGACACCTGCTTCGGGACTAAAATATTCCGAGAATATTCCTTTTACATTTATTAAATATTTTGTTTTCTAAAGAGTTGGACAGTGAGCGAATGACATACGAGACCTTAGACCATTGTGCCGTACCGTGTCGAATGCTTTCTCGATTTCAAGAAAACATGCGACAGTGCTTTCGTCTTTATTAAAGTTATTGACAATGGATTAGTCTATCTCAATGATCGGTTGTTTGTCAGAACTTTCTTAATCCATTTTATATTTCAGGCAATTTGTATGTTGTCTTTAGGAATGTGGAGAGTCTTACTAATTATTCGTTCGAGAATTACGTATAGAGCTGGTTAGGCTTAATGGACAGTGGTTATTTTGTTTATCGAGTGTTTTCCTCTCATTCACTTGTTCCCAAGAAATTGGGATCTATCATGATTTCATTAGTAGATCACAGTGGGCCGTGAGATGTTCAGTCAGCTTCTTACTGACATTTCAAAACAGGATGGCTTGTCTGGGCCGTGAGATGTTCATTCAGTTTCTTACTGACATTTCAAAACAGGATGGCTTGTCTGCTATCTTTTCCTGGAGCTTTGTTCTTATTGTTTGTTGTAGTTATATCTTTAGTTACATTTTATATTACGTTGAATATGTCTGTGTCATCATTTGTTGTTATTGAAAAAAGTGGTTTACAGATTTTTTGTTTCTTTATACGAATGTATTTATTTCATTATAATGAGTATTCATGTAGTTCTTGATGTGTTCTAAAAGTGTTTTGTGTGTTTGTGTGTGCTATTCTATTATTCATTTCTAATGGTGGATATTTACTTATTTTGTTTTTCTCCCTTGATGAATCTTTTTCGGCGGGTCCAAAATTGTATGTTATGTTTAAACTTTAGCGCGAAGAGTTAATACATAAGGTGTACAATATAGGGCTTGTTTTATGTGCCATTCTCCTGCGGGTGGTTTCATGTACCCACAGGTTAAACTTTGGTGGAGAGATATAATGGACAAGACATTGAACACAGGGCCTGTTGAATATGTCCTTACACAAAAGTAAAACTAAATAATTTGGTCTAACTAAATATAATTGTACAGTTTATTTTATTGATAAGAATAATCGACGGTATATTTTGTAAAATCGTCAATTACAAAGAAAAGGTTGATTAAACAGTTTTATAACTGCGGGGCATCTACAATCTTTGATAATTTTACATTTTCCGTGTTCTTACATAAAGATTTTTTAAAAAAAATTACATAGCGACATGGCAAAAAATATAGGTACTTGTGTAAATTAAAACCAAACTTCTGAAGTTTAAAACTTAAAAAAATATAAGAAAAATTAGCAATTTAAATTGACTTTGTTCTAGTTTAATTTTTGGCCGTTATAGGACAGCACATTACCTAATGACAGTGGTTTTAATATCTGATTGTTCTTGTTTTAACATTTTCTCTTGTACTGTCATAGTTGTACGAGGTCTGTTAAAAAAATACGCGGACAGACGTCATAAAACAAAATGTACTTTATTTAGAAGTTACAAGTCTGGGACCCCTTCAAAGTACTCTCCTCCCCAACGCACACACTTATACCAACGGTGTTTCCACTTGTTGAAACAGTCCTGGTACGCTTCTTTTGTAATGTCCTCCAGCTCCTTCGTCGCATTTGCCTTAATCTCGGGAATCGTCTCAAATCTTCTTCCTTTCAAGGGTCTTTTGAGTTTGGGGAACAAGAAAAAATCACAAGGAGCAAGGTCAGGTGAGTAAGGGGTGGGTGGGGAAGAACAGTGATCAAGTGTTTGGCCAAAAACGCACGAGTTCTGAGGGCTGAATTTCGCAGCAACACGATGCATCTTCAATTTTTCGGTCAAAATCTCGTAACAAGATCCAACTGATATCCCACACTCTTCAACAAGCTTCCTGACAGTCAGACGTCGATTTGCCCGCACCAGGGTGTTGATTTTGTCGACGTGTGGGTCGTCAGTTGACGCGGAAGGACGTCCAGGACGCTCATCATCTTCAATGGACTGTCGACCATCCTTAAAACGTTCATGCCACTTGAAACATCATAGCAACATCACCGTAAGCCGTGTGATTCTTCACAAATGAAGATATTTGCAATCGGGAAATGGCGTCGTAATCAGCTGATCTGTGCAAACCTAGCGACACCAAGCGGATTCTCCTGGAACCAACTGGAGCCGCGCAATTCAAACAGTCCGTGTATTTTGAACAGCCCTCGTTGTGTGTGTTACTACAAGTAGTAGTAGCATACTCTCAATCGAGGAAAAGGAGAAAAATACAAAAAAAAATATATATATGAAAATACAAAAAAAATATATATATGGAAAAAAAAATTAAATGAAGAAAAAAAAACTTCTTGTTCGTCCATGCATGGACTGAGCCCTGAAATGGATCTGAGTATGATGTTATACTTTTACTCTGGCCCAAAGCTTTAAAAACCCAAAAACCCTAAAGACAGACGCTATAATCGTTCTCAAAACCTGACCCTCCTGGGTATTTAACAACATCAATACCCAAATACCCACACAGTCAAACTTGGAACAGCCCTCGTACTCCTGCCCCTGACTCAAAACGAACCTTGTAGACTCAGCGAAGAAAAATACCTAAAAGACAGAAAAAAGGAAATAAAACAGATATTAAACTTAGTTCTTGAATACAACTTATATTGAAAGTTATATAAATAAAGTTAGCCTCACCTTCTTGTTTCCATTAATACTATCATGGAAGTGACTCGAACTTCCGATCTGTAAAATGGAGATTTTATTGATGCTTATAGTTACGTGCGCTCATTTCAGTTCTGTCTTTAAAGTGTACATGTGGCAAAACTTGGTACTATTAACTTTACAGGTGTACAAGAGATATGTCGAAGGGCGCGATAACATATAATGGGTTCTTTAAGAATAATGTCATTTACTGCACATTATTCAAATCGCTGAAAGTGAAAAAAAAAGTGTAGGATGAAACGCACTAAATTGTACCTTTTCGGTTGTTATAAAGGCCTGGCATGGCCAAGCGCGTAAGGCGTGCGACTCGTAATCCGAGGGTCGCGGGTTCGCGCCCGCGTCGCGCTAAACATGCTCGCCCTCCCAGCCGTGGGGGCGTATAATGTGACGGTCAATTCCACTATTCGTTGGTAAAAGAGTAGCCCAAGAGTTGGCGGTGGGTGGTGATGACTAGCTGCCTTCCTTCTAGTCTTACACTGCTAAATTAGGGACAGTTAGCTCTCGAGTAGCTTTGTGCGAAATTCCAAAAAACAAACAAACAATCGGTTGTTATAATGAATTTGAAAAGTTTTTTATTTATTTATCATTACATGTCTATATTAAACACTGACACCCGCTTCGACAAACGCGGTATCCACAGTTTAATTTACAATGTCCTCTAGTGAGTATTAAGCTTAAACAATATCTAGATCCATGTTGATAATGCGTAAAACCTGGATACAGAGCAAAGGAAAGTTAGAAGTTACACTCAAGGAAAACACTTCTTTTTATACACAGTTATTAGAAATGTCATATAAAGATTCCAAAATGACAAAAAAGGAGAAAGTTCTACTAGGGGTGGAAAAATTTTGAAATAATACAGTTTTTTATTTCGATAGTATTTTCTGAAGTTAACATCAGAATAACCATTTTATGTTTGAAATCTATTGAACACGTTTATAAAAATATGACGTTCTACCGTTTCAAAGTAACGTTTACAATTACATCAAGATACTGGCTTATACGGGAGATATTAGTATAAAAAGGGAGAATTATCACCCGTGAAGATAACGAAGTTTAAGTTGTAGATAAAAAGGTACATTACTGAAACTTACGATACATCGTCTGAGAGAAACACGTTACTGTAACATTTAACGATATATATAGTCTGAAAAAATCCATTAATGTAAATTTAACAATGTACAGTCTGAGAAAAACACATTAATGTAACACTAAGCCAAATATAGTCTGAGACAAACACATCAGTGTAACATTTAACAATATGTTTTCTGAGAAAAACATTAATGTAACTCTTAACGATATATAGTCTGAGAGAAACATATTACTGTAACATTTAACAATATATAGTCTAAAAGAAACACATTAGTGTAACACTTAACAATATATAGTCTGAAAGAAACACATTACTATAACACTTGACAGTATACTGTCTGACGGAAAGATATTAGTGTAACATTTGACGATATATATTTAGTATAAGAGAAACATATTTTATAACAACGATATATACTCTAAAAGAAACACGTTACTCTAGCATTAGCGAACTGTAGACTCAGAGAGATATGTTACAATAACACTTGGCAACATATAATCTGAAGACACATGTTACTGTTAGGCTTAGTTACATAATCTTAGACAAATATTGCTGTGAGACATTTTAATAACACACAGTGTAATTAATAAATTAATTACTAACAAAAATAATATCAGAACTATTATAATTTAACTTGATAGAGAAACTTGGGTCAACAAGTTCTTCATGAATAGTTTTGAAGACGAAAGGTAACTGACAGGGTCTAGGTATTGAGTGACTTTATGTTCTCACTTTTCACAACACTGGGAAGAAGAAAACAAGACTCAACATGGAAAAACTTGGCGTCTTTATGTATATACAAAGGGTTTTAGGATAATTCTAATCTTAATTCTAAAATGAATGCATTTTAAAGTAACTGTATGCATATACGAAACGCTATATATTAGATCTAGCCTTCTAAGAAAATCAGGTTTTATTATGTGTTTCATATTTTTACAAAACATGTTTTCTTTTGTAGACAAATATTTTACTTTCATAGGTTCTCTTTGATCAAAGGACTATATCCAGCAGTCCAAAGCTATTAGAAACTCAAGAACCTTAAAGCAAGAACAGATAAAGAAATGATAATTATAACGAACAAAAGTAGGACTTGTTAAATGGATGCCACTTCAGAGCTTTCCTTTTTCTTATATATTCTTCCTGAATCTGGCAGTCACTTAGAAGTGGAATCCATCTGGTCACAAGTTCACTGTAATAATTAGTGTAAAAAAAAAAAAAAAAAGTGAAATGTGTTTTGTGCTATGTGTGTTTGTCACTAGTTCTTAAACCATGGGACGTATTTTTCTCTACACAGAAGTCCAGGAGACGCTAGTTGAGTGTAGTTTATTTATTTTGTTTTTGTTATTAACCACACAGCTACACAATGATGTATCTGTGCTGTATCCATTGCGGTTATCGAAACCTGATTTTCAACGTTGTAAGCGATTAAACTTATTATTTAACTATGGTTTTACTAAAAAAAAAGGTTTTTTGATCAGCTGAACTAAGATAAATAGCTAATAAGTAAATAAAAATATCGCAAATATCCTTTAGCAATTGTGACGTTTCAGAGCTACGCCCAATTTCTCAAATAAAGATGGCGCGTTTGTCCTTTGTTCCTTTTCCCAGATCAAGGACGTTCACATTCCAACTCATAAAAACTGTTGCCCTGGGAGCCTGGTGAGATAAAGACGAAATATCTGATTGTTGTTAACGGTATGACTCTTAAGTAAACTCATCTTGATTCGATGTAAACTCGCCAGGTTCGTGACGTCGAAGTTAGATATAATATACTTTTAGACTCTGATAGTACACAACAATCAGAATTAAGTGTGAACACTGCTGCTAGCTACTGTTGCAGATAGAAATAACTAGCTCGGTTGAAACTGCGGTAAGCTGACAAAGTGAATCTCTTGTATTTATTTCTCCTGTATGGCCAATCCTTTAAAGTAGGGCCGCCTTCTGATACGTATTTGACGTGTTGATTATCATAAGAAGAGGATCATAATTTGATCTTGTTTTATATGATTGAAACCGTTAAACATGGTGGTGTTTTGATACGTGTTTAATGTGTTGATTGTCATAGGAATAGGACCACAATTTTATCTTGTTTTATTTGATTGAAACCGTTAAACATGGTGGTGTTTTGATACGTGTTTAATGTGTTAATTGTCTTAGGAATAGGACCACAATTTTATCTTGTTTTATTTGATTGAAACCGTTAAACATGGTGGTGGTTTGATACGTGTTTAATGTGTTGATTGTTATAGGAATAAAACCATAATTTGATCTTGTTTTATTTGATTGAAACCATTAAATATGGTGGTGGTTTCAGTATCGTAGGAAGAGGATGATACTCTGGTTTCGTTTTATGAGTGTTGTACCGCAAGATGTAAGAAGGAAAACTTAATAAATAAGGAACCGACATGTTTAAATGTGAACTAAGCTTAACTCCACTGTAACCCGATCGCTATTGTCTAACGAAACGTTCTATAAAGTAAACTAGAAAAAATCTAACGTTTCGTATGAGGAGCGTCGTAGTAAGTGATTTGATCCATAATCGTAAGGCGGTCTTCAGGTCTTTATTTTCTGTTAGTTTGACTGATCATCCATTTCTACTTGAAAGGATTGATTTTACCGACTGTTGTATTTCCTGATAACTCAACGAATGAAATGAAACTACAAAACAATACGTAATCGTGATGTACATAATTTAAACCGTACCAGGACAACATTTTTTAGTATAAATTATCATTCTGTACACTGTATTTGAATATTTTATATGATATAGCTATATTTTTCATTCGTATTATATTTTCAAACACTAATTTTTTATCTCGTCTCTTAGGGATGCTCAACAATTAGAAGAACGTATTCCAGTAGTTTTCTACTTACACCATGTTTTGGTTTGGTTTATTTTGAATTTCGCGAAAAGCTACACAAGGGCTTTCTGCACTAGCCGTCCCTAATTTAGCAGTGTAAGACTAGAAGAAAGGCAGCTAGTCATCACCACCCACCTCCAACTCTTGAGCTACTCTTTTACCAACGAATAGTGAGGTTGATCGTCACATTATAACGCCCCCATAGCTACAAGGGCGACCACGTTTGGTATGACGGGGATTCGAACCTGCGACCCTCAGATTACGAGTCGAGTGCCTTAACCACCTGGCCATGTCTGGCCACACACCATGTTCGCCATATACTTTGTAGATGGCGCATTTCGCTCATTATAATGTTCTTTCTACCGACTAGAATACGACAAAAACAGTAGTGGTCGGAACATTTTATGGTAATATTCAGGTTTGAAATTTTCAATTCAGAACTAGAATTAAAGTAACAGGGAGGTTATTTATATAAGTCGTTTGTTACAAAAATAGTTGTTACGTTGTTAGCACCTTTCAAAGGCGGTGAAGTATGACTGTAATTAATTATATTTATCGTAATATACGTATTACTAGTAGTAGACTTATTATATTTTTAAACTGTATTTTTTATCTAGTCCTACAAGGAGTTTCAAGAATTACAAGAGCCTACAATAACAGTGTTCCACGTACACTATATTTTGGTCATGGTTCTTTGGTTGTAAAAACACTTTCATATCATGACACTTGTTGATGTAATTAGATAGTCACAAAACGCCAGTAATATACAGTAGAACGGGTTTACAGAACGTTTCCAGTATTGTTACAGTAATACTTCTGTAATACAACGCGATATTCAGTAAAACTTAAAACATAGTTAACTGTATTACAGGTTTTAATGATAAGTGAAGATTTTTATCTTCTAATAATTGTGTTGTTGGCATGGTGAGTTGGTAAACACAATATAATATTCTAATAATTGTTTTGTTGGCATGGTGAGTTGGTAAAAACAATATAATATATGAATTGTGTTGTTGGCATGGTGAGTTGGTAAAACAATATAATATATGAATTGTGTTGTTGGCATGGTGAGTTGGTAAAACAATATAATATATGAATTGTGTTGTTGGCATGGTGAGTTGGTAAAAACAATATAATATATGAATTGTGTTGTTGGCATGGTGAGTTGGTAAAAACAATATAATATATGAATTGTGTTGTTGGCATGGTGAGTTGGTAAAAACAATATAATATATGAATTGTGTTGTTGGCATGGTGAGTTGGTAAAACAATATAATATATGAATTGTAGTATATATAAGCTCTGATAGATACGGTGTAATACAAACGTGATAGAGTAACCTAACTTTAACAGTAGAATTCACTAAGGTATCGAAACTGAAACAGGCAACAAACTAACTGAGAAAGAGGTTGTTGGAAAACGTTAATATAACAGTAGATGTTATAGTATTTCATAGCAGCCTTTTATTTAACGAAAGACCAGCCGTACGAAACTTTGACATAATTTGATACATTTATTCAGTGAGGTGTGTGATTTAATATTTATTTTTACAATAAAATTCGGAAACAGTTTATCACAAAACATTTATTGAAGACTTAGTAATTCAGCAATATAATACTGGTACGTTTGACGTTGTAATTCCGTCCAATTGTGTATTGGCTCATAATGTGTATTGTTATTGTATTGGTGCAAAAGAGTAATTTATTAACATTGCATCGGTTCATACGAACTGTGTATTGGTTTATAAAAATTTATATTGGTATTGTATCGGCTCATAACAATGTGTATTGGTATGGTATCTGTTTACAGATTGTATATTGGTGTCGTATCGGTGCATAATAATAATTTATTAATATTGTATCGCTTCGTACGAATTGGGCCCGGCATGGCCAAGCATGTTAAGGCGTGCGACTCGTAATCTGAGGGTCGCGGGTTCGACCAACGTAACACTAAACATGCTCACCCTTTCAGCCATAGGGGCGTTATAATGTGACGGTAAATCCCACTATTTATTTGTAAAATAGTTGCCCAAGAGTTGGCGGTGGTTGGGGATGACTGGCTGCTTTCTCTCTTGTCTTACACTGCAAAATTAGGGAAGGCTAGCACAGATAGTCCTCGTGTAGTTTTGTGCGAAATTCAAAAACAAACAAACTGTAGTGGTGCATAAAAATATGGTACAACCGTAATTAATAATAAGGAGTGACGTCACGTAAGTTCAAAAACATTTGAATAAAAATATAGAAGAATGTATCGAAATATTTCCGACACACTATACCTGTTATATCCAGTGCCAAGGAGACTTTAAGCCTAATATCAACTTTCATCAGACAGGCCAAGATACGATAAATATAGTAATAATCGTGGTTTAAACTAGATTAAGTTATTGAAGTATAATCTTTATCAATTTTATACGAGTCAGAACTAAAGTGAGCAAGGTTGAATTGACGAATACAATATTTGATGTTCTTTACAAGTTTTTTGTGGAGATTTCAGTAGAATATCAGTGGTCATTTCGCTGATAAATAGTTCACCATAACCTATTGGTTTGAAAACAAATCTTTAATGTTAAATGATGTTTCATGAACTTACCTCTTTAGCAATAAAACAAGTTAAAATATTTCCCAGAGGTTACCCGAGTTCAAGATGACTGTTACAATTACCATTAAAGATGACTCATCTCAGGCTCACCTAGACGTAGTCATTCAGCAACTTCGAAAAGAGGTGCAGTTAAACAGGAGGACGATATTTGGGAAGTACAGAAAGAGGGTAAGTTACCATTAAAGATGACTCATCTCAGGCTCACCTAGACGTAGTCATTCAGCAACTTCGAAAAGAGGTGCAGTTAAACAGGAGGACGATATTTGGGAAGTACAGAAAGAGGGTAAGTTACCATTAGAGATGACTCATCTCAGGCTCACCTAGACGTAATCATTCAGCAACTTCGAAAAGAGGTGCAGTTAAACAGGAGGACGATATTTGGGAAGTACAGAAAGAGGGTAAGTTTAGATACCTTTTACCAAAGCAAACACTTAATATGGCAGCGTTTTGTAGGAATTAAATCTGGAAGGTTCATAGCTACCTAAACACGAAGGTTTAGTGAACAGTGCCATCTAGAATCAAATATAATCTAGCATGAACGAGAAAGTGACACGTGTTTTAAATTGCTGTGTGTGTGTGCAGCCAGGGTTATATATAATGAGTTGATTCTCAACTTGTTTTAAACTGAGGTATGTGTGTGTATACAGCCAGGGTTATATATAATGAGTTGATTCTCAACTTGTTTTAAACTGAGGTATGTGTGTGTATACAGCCAGGGTTATATATAATGAGTTGATTCTCAACTTGTTTTAAACTGAGGTATGTGTGTGTATACAGCCAGGCTTTATATATGTATAACTAATATGTTGACTCTCAGAATTTCAATATAGCTCATCAGGAGGCGGAGGGAAGGGGCAAGTGATAGCGGGCACTATCCGTTAGATTTGTCTGCATTCTTTCCCGCCACACCTAAAATGTTCTAAAGGTTAGTAAAAGCTAATAAAATATTATGTGAGTTTCCCCTTAGGGCTCTATAATTTATCTTCAAGAGAGTTCCCTCCCCTGACACTTGCAAAATCTGCTCCTTCCAAGCCCAGAATTCTGGAGACAAGATGTAGAGTTAGGGAGTGAGAAAGAAGTATTTTAACCCTTGTTTTGTCGCACCTGTTCACAGACCCAAGGCCCGGCATGGCCAAGCGTGTTAAGGCGTAAGACTCGTAATCTGAGGGTCGCGGGTTCGCATCCCGGTCGCGCCAAACATGCTCGCCCTTTTAGCCGTGGGGGCGTTATAATGTTAGGTCAATCCCACTATTCGTTGGTAAAAGAGTAGCCCAAGAGTTAGCGGTGGGTGGTGATGACTAGCTGCCTTCCCTCTAGTCTTACACTGCTAAATTAGGGACGGCTAGCACAGATAGCCCTCGAGTAGCTTTGTGCGAAATTCCAAAAAAAACAAACAAAACAAACAGACCCAATATTTATGGCCTGCAATTCAAGTATTAGTTTTAAGTTAAGTGCTAATAAAGTGTCATAATTTGACACAAAGATATGTTTATAGACAAAATACTAAATACGTTGAGTTTGTTTGTTTGGAATTTCGAGCAAAGCTATACGAGAGCTGTCTGCGCTAACCGTCCCTAATTTAGCAGTTAATCGTAAAAGAAAAGTTGACGACGAAAACCGACAGTTTCATGATGATTGGACTGCGCAATATTGTTTTGTTCAACAACAGAAGAACGTGATTTGTCTGCTGTGTCATTCGACAGTAGCAGTGGCGAAGGTATCCAATATAAAGCGTCATTATGAGTCGAATCATAAAGATTTCCACAACGAACAGCTCGAATTGTATCTCTGTGGCGGTCGCTGAATCACCAGCAGAACGTTTTCTCCAAGCAGTCAGCAGATTTAGGTGCAGCATGTGAGGTCAGTTACGATATTTCGTTGATGATAGCGAAATCTGGCCGACCGTTCACTGATAGTAATTTTGTTAAGCAATGTATGATTACTTCATCGGAAAAGTTGTGTCTGGAAGCAGTCCTCAAGCTACAGATGGTGGCTTTGAATCGTGTGGCAGTTCAACGAAGAATTTCACACCTCTCAGCAGACGTGACAAGGCAGCTTACAAATAAAGCAACCAACTTTGTCTACTTTTCTTTGGCAGCAGACCAGTCGACTGACGTCAGTTCAACAGCACAGCTACTAGTTTTTGTTCGTGGTGTGTCGTGATTGTTTGATATCACAGAGGAACTAATCAGCATGGGTTCCATGAAGGGCCAGACAACTGGGTCTGCTCTATTCGAAAAGACAGTACGACTGTGTAGTAGTGTTTCATTGGATTTCACGAAACCGGTGTGGCAACTGATGCAGAGATGCCAACCATTACGATTTTGGTGTATACATTACGACTATACGCTCATACAGACAAATATTACGACTTGTTGCAACTCCCAAATTATTAATATGTAATATAGGCCTATACAATAAAGTGATAAATTGTTCTTCCAGGGCTTGAAAGGGGTGGAAAGAAAATTTCTAGTGAGATACAAATATTTTGATAATAAATAAAAGACATAGTCCAAATGGCTACTTGAGATAATCATGTTTGTGCTTGAAATAATAAAAAAATATTTGTATCTTCGACGACGTTTACCAATAGTTTGAGTGCGGTGCTTCTCCATACTTGGTACTTGGGGAATACATAGTTACGTCATCAGTGTTTGTCAGCCAATCAGCGCTCGAGTAGATGGATATTTTTCGTTTCCTAAGCGGCATAGAAACACCAATATGACCATTCACAAGTGGAAAAAAGAGGCCTCGTTCACCAGATTGTCTTGTTTCTGGCAAATCTAAAAGGACTAAAACTGTAAATCAAAAATTTAGGAAAGAGTATAGTGCAAAATATCCGCTCATTGAATCAAAAGTCAGTGACAGTCAAGCGTTTTGTACAGTTTGTCACATCGAATTTTCTGTGGCGCATGGCGGGGTAAACGATTGTTCCAGACATACAAAATCGGCATATCACCAACAAAAGGCTGAGGCAAAAACAAAAACGATGCAGATAACGACATTTATGAGTAAGAATTCAGAATATGAAACCATAAATGCAGAAGTGATGCAACAGCTGCAAAACTATTTCAATAAGTGTCATAAACAGGATATAAACTAGTCCTTACACAAAGGCTTTTTCTGCTTACTGTTTGTTCATGTTCAATGTTGTTTTACCAGTATGTTTGTTACTCTGAACTAAAACAAAGACATAATTTCAAAAGAATTTTTTAAATTTATTTATTAAATACACAAAACACAGTCATAAATGAGTAATCTATAGTAGTAATAAATAATAATAGTTATATTAATAATATAATAATAAACAGCTTAGAGACATTGGTCAGGCCTAGTAGCCGCAAATGATAAAGATCTCTGTTTAGAATCATTACGCTCAGTCACTTGAAATAGTTGGCATCTCTGCGTTATTGACAACCAATTAAAGTTTTAATTAATTAGATGTTTGTTAACGAAACCAAATACTCGTGGAACAGGAAAACCAGAGTTTCTGATTAAAATAAAACAAGAACTTTGGATAATGAACAAATTTCATATGCATGAAAATAAGTAAGTATAATTACGAATAAATAAACCAAGTTAAATATATGTTTTCCTTCCCTCATGTTATATTACATTTTATTAAACTGTGCTTTTATTATCGTACCAACTTACAAAATCGGACGAGTGAATGAAAACACACTGATCCTATTCTCTGGACGGAAAGAATACCAACATTTTCTCAAACATTCCATAAATTAATGAACAACTAATTTTCTCAAGCATTTAATTAATTAGTAATCAACAATATTTCAAAGAAAATTTTCTCAAGCATTTCACTAATTAATAAATAACAATATTTCGGAAAAAGTTTCTCAAGCATTTCATTGATGGATAACAATATTTCAAACAAACTTTTCTTAAGCATTTCATTAATTAACGAACAGTAAAATTTCAAACAAAATTTTCTGAAACAATTTATCAATTAATAAACAATAATATTTCAAACACAAAATTTTCTCAAGCATGAGAAATGAAATGCTTAAGAAAACTTTGTCTGAATTATTGTTGTTTATTAATTAATGAACACTAAAATTTCAAACAAAATTTTCTCAAGCATTCCATCAAT